>NC_092337.1:267333333-267639305 GCF_046630445.1 Rutidosis leptorrhynchoides | reverse complement strand
GTTCTAACTCGTTGTGCTCAATTTTTAATTGTTTTCTGTTCCTTATTTCGTGTATATATATGAAAATGAAATACTAAAGTAGTTATAATTAAGCTTTGTTTTTTGCTGACCTTTAATCACCATATCTAGTGTGCTAAATTTTTATTGCTTCATTGCAGAAAATTGGCTGAAGAAAGAGAATGGCAAAAGTAAACGTTGTGTCTACCCGTACTGTATCTTTTGGGCTATGCTTATTGCAGTTTTGTTATGTTATTTTTCTTTGTGTTTACATGGTAATCTATATATGGTGACTTACTAGTGACAAATTTGGTTGATAATATACAAGTCTCATACAGGTTATTTGGCAAGTATAGAAACGGTAATTTTTATGTTAGTTGATAAAACTGGTTTACATCATTACATGTAATCTTATGTATCGAAAAATATCAAAGCTCGTTTAGACAATACGATGAACTCATAATTGACTAAGGATGAGTTTTCTTTTTATTAAAAATACACCTTTTTATTCCCTCTTCATGTATGGTTTTAAATATTATTAGAACTGCATACAAAACATAAAAATAACTCGAAGAACTAAGCTTATATATAATTACTTAAAACTGAATACAAAATATTATGATTCATGTGTCATCTCTTTAAGTACGACATCCATAAGGAAAGTTACAAATACAAAATCATATTGTTCTAGTGATGTTCATAAGATCACCAAATTTAATTATTATAAGTCCTTTTTATAATAATAATTATGACACTAAAAACTCATTCGTCTTATTAAACAATCAATGTCTACTAAAAACTTACAGAATCAAAATGTCCTAAATATTTATAATGATACGACATATATTTCACATGTCCTATTAGGTTATGATATAATACGACTGAAAAACAAATGTCCTATGATAGTTTATTTCATATGACTCTTTTATAAAGTGTCATATTAAATAAACACATATTGCGACACTAAATCGTTAAATGTCTTATAAAGTTTCATGTTATGATTCACAATTAAAGTGTCCTATAAGATCATATGATAATTAAGACCCCAAAAACGCATCCGTCACATTAAAGAATCAACGTTCCTAAATATTTAAAATGATACGACATACATATCAAATGTCCTATCAGCTGATGATATAATACGACTTTGACAATTAAATGTCCTATGATATTTTATTTTATAAGACTATTTTAAAAAGTGTCCTATCAAATTAACACATAATGCGACACTAAACCATTAAATGTCTTATAAAGTTCTATTTTATAATTCATAATTAAAGTGTCATATGAATTACTATGATATTTAGGACCCCAACAACTCATCCGTCACATTACAGAATCAAAGTGTCTTAAATATTTATAATGATACGACATATATTTCACATGTCCTATTACCTTGTGACATAATACGACTATGAAAAATAAATGTCCTATGATAGTTTATTTCATATGACTCTTTTATAGAGTGTCCTATTAAATAAATACATATTGCGACACTAAATCGTTAAATGTCTTATAAAGTTCCATTTGATGATTCACAATTAAAGTGTCTTATAAAATCATATGATATTTAGGACCCCAACAACTCATCCGTCACATTAAAGAATAAAAGTGTCATAAATATTTATAATGATACGACATATATTTCACATGTCCTATTAGCTTATGATATAATACGACTATGAAAAAAAATGTCCTATGATAGTTTATTTCATATGACCTCTTTATAAAGTGTCCAATTAAATTCACACATAATGCGACACTAAATCTTTAACTGTCTTATAAAGTTCCATTTGATGATTCACAATTAAAGTGTCATATGAAATCATATGATAATTATAATTAACGTGTCCTAAAATTTTACAATGATACAACATAAATATCATATGTCCTGTTAGCTTATGTTATAATACGATTATGACAAATAAATGTCCTATTAGAGTTTATTTCATATGACTTTTATATAAGGTGTTCTATTAAATTAACATGTAATACTACACTATGTCGATAAATGTCTTATAAAGTATTATCTTATGGTTCACACTTAAAATGTCCTATGAAATCATATGACCATTAAGCCAGAAAAATATCAATCAGTCATATTAAGTTCTATTATGTTCTACTATGACACGACTCACAAAAATAAACGTCCTATAAAGGTACATTTCTGTAACAACCCTCACTTGTCGACTTCTAAATTACTGAATTAACCCTAGGGTTATATGTCTGACTATATGTATTAAGGGTTGTTATATACAATTAAATATTGACCGAATAGTAATTTTTAGTCAACAATGTACGCTTAAATAAATAATATATTATTAATTTATATAATTTGACATAATTTAACTAAGTATATAAACTTTGTATCACTTTTATTATTTAGTTAATGTATTATATATTTAACTATATAATAAATCCAATTATATATAAATGTAATAATATTTACAAACTTACTAAAACTATAGTTTAATAATTAAAATCATAATTATTATTAAAAATACAAAATACCAAATTATTTATTATTTTTATGCAAAATTTATATTTATTAATTAAATAAAACAAAAATAAAAAAAAATAAAAACAAAATATTATTGACAAATATTCTTGGAAAAGCATTAAATCAATTTGTTTATTTAAAAAAAAATCCTTAAAATAAATGAAAAAAAAAAAATTAAATAAATAAATTACTTTTTAATTAAAAATTGTAATGAAAAAACTACTTTTATTATTTTATTTTGTGCATTATCCCATGACCTAACATTTAATATTTTTTAATTTTAAAATCCCATTAAGAATTAAAATATTTCTTTTTATTTTAATTATTTTATTCTTTTTACCTAATTTTTTTCAAGTATAAATACCCCTCATTTCTCATTCAAACTCACACCAAAATTTCTCTCATTCTCTCTTTGAAGAATTACTACTAGTAAGTATTCTTTTCTTACTTTTTACTTTTTTACTTTTTACTTCGGTTATTATTTTTACCGAAACATGTAAATAATGTTATAAATTATATGCAATTAAAAATAAAATAAATAACATGTATACACTATTACTATTACTAGCACCTATAACCTACTACTTATATTGTAACATAAAAACATTTTGGGATATGTATTAGAGATGTATAGATCTTCGAACTTTCTTGACGAATGGTTTCTATGAGATTCTAGGCAGAGGGTTTGGATTTCCGATTTAAATGGCCCTATGACTCAAGCCCCTAGATCTAAATTAGCCATTCGAAGGGAAAGGGGTAATTGGAAGCTTATCTAATACGACAAGTATCCTAAAATGGAAAACACTGATAAAAGTAGAAACTCTCTAGTCATAGAAACTTAGTAAAATAAGAAACTTTCTAAAAATGGAAACTTTATAAAAATAGTAACTTACTAGGAATAGAAACTTAGTAAAACAAACTATACTTAAACACATGGGCAAAACACTTAACTACTCTTAAATGTCAATAGGTTGACTTTCCTGCTCACTCGTTCAACTCTTTATTCCGAGGAATAACTCTCTCTACTTACTAAGGTGAATTCATAGCCCCTCTTTAATTGCTAGCAAACTTACTTACTTTTACGTGGGGTGAGACACATGCTGTTTTTACTTATTACACTTTAGACACAAGTACCAAACTATTAAACTATGTTATACCCGGCTATGTCCGACTAAGTCCCTACAGTGATATTTTTAATTGCTGCGGCATGCTTAATTATTGGGGGTAGGCCTATCGGGAGTAACGTCCCCGATACATTTGACCAAGTCATTGTATTACTTAATAATGAAATTAAACCGACAAGGACAGACACAACTTGTCATGGGGCAAACTTGAACGTTTAGTCTAAATATCACGCATTGGCATAACTTTTTGATCCTGCGGGAGATCAACTTTACAAACTAAATCTTGTGGTCTAAAACAACGACAAACTTTTTGTTAAACCTATGAACTTCACTCAACCTTTTTGGTTGACACTTTAGCATGTTTTGTTTCAGGTGCTGTTTGATTCAAGCTCTTATACTTACTGCTTATGTGATGCTACTTGGACATAGGATCAAGAGATATCGCATTTATTACTTATGCATGTGAACATTTACGATATTGTTATTCCTGTCATTGTAACGACATTTCATTTTCCGCTGCGTACTCATTAAAGTTAAATTCATCATTTAGTATTGTTCTCGTTTATTATAATATGTTGGTATGTTTTGATATTAGTGACGTTCCTTCCAGACCCTATTGGGAGGACGTTACAGATTGGTATCAGAGCATAACCAGGCTGTTATAGAGAACCAGGATTGCATTTTTATTTGTGCCTTACTTGTTAGCTAGGGTGCCTTAGCAATCTAGGAAACTATAACCTTTCCTGCCTTAGACTTTAAAGCACTTAGGATTTGCCTTGTAATCTTAAAACATATGCCTTACAATCCTATCCTAAAACTGATCAAAATCTCCTTCCTACTGTTAGGATGTCTAATTATCATCAAATGACCAAAATGAATCTTTTCAAGCCAACCGAAAAAGATACTGAAAGGTCTTCCACAGAAAGACCAGTTCAAAGTCCACCTTATGGCTTTGGTGGTCCTCCCTCACCAAATTATAGCCCAAATACTACTCTAAAGTTACATAGGTCTCCTGAATACTATCCAACCCCGAGGAATAAAGACAAAAGGAAATGTCTTAAAGAAACTGGGCCGTCAAAGAAAAGATCCCGATCTCCTTCCTACAATGAAGTTGATGCCAAGTACGAGCTCATGAATCTGCGAAAAACTACCGATGACCTTATTCGCCATATTTCAAGGATCGATGCTCAAATGAAGGAAAAAGACCTAGCGATCAAGAAGCTCATAGAGGAAAATGCTGAGCTAAAGAAAGAGATTATATACATACATTTGTTTTATCCCATGACCGATGTGGACTTTGGTTTGCACCCTTATAAGAAATGCCCGATAGGGGAAGCAATCTCTCTCCTACCTAAGAGAAGATGTTGACTTTAGATTGAAGATAGAGGAAAACCGCGTGAATAATCAACTTTCTATGAGGGACCACAAGTACCATGTAATCAACAATGGTGTTTCTAATCTTTATGATAATCTCGAATTCCTGCATGAGAAACAAAAGGCGAAGAATGAGAAAGTTGAGAAGTTTATGAAGAAGGTTGAGGACGAGAAGAAGAGATATGAAGACTACTTCAATCTTAATATTTCATAATTTATTTTTCCAAATTTATTATCTATGTAAAGGCTATGCCTTAAACTATTTCTATTTCCGAATCGTGTAATAAAGGCTTGTTTAATGCCTCGTTCTTAATAATATAAAGTGTTTCGTTCATATCATATTCATCTTTATCCCGCTTAAAAAGTCTTCAAACTTATGATCTATCAGATTTATCAAACTTCTATACACCCTTATGTAGTGGAGAATCATGGTTCGTCCAACTGCACCAACTCTTACCACGATGTCTCATAACTTTCTCGTTTGACCACGTCCATTTCATAACTTTCACAACTTCCATAACTTTCAAAGGTATGAAAGTTGACCAAGTCTATAAAGACTGCAACTTAAAACTAGCCAACCATGACTCGACAAGTTCGTAACTATTTTCATGGGTGACGTTTTGATCTGCTCCAAGAGGGAGAAAGAACATGAGCAACATTTGCAAATTCATTCTTAAGAAGAAGAACAACTCTACGCAAACTTTTCCAAGTGCAAGTTTTGGCTTAAAACCGACATGTTGTCGATCCAGCTAAGATTACTGCTATCCTTAATACACTATATTAGAAATCATCATTTATCATATCCTGACTTTATGGAGTGGCCTTGGAATGAAAATATGAATTAATGAAATATAATGACGGTGGCCAACGTGATTATATTGCGGTAATTCATAGAAAAATTCCAATATCATGACGTATGGAATAGAAAGTGATTCAAAGAAAACTCTCAAGCTATCTGTTCAAAAACTCAAATGCAAGAAGAAAAAAGATCATCTTAATATTAGTAGATACCAAAGACTGCGAAGCATATTCGTCAATTTTTGGGACTTTCCGGTTACTATCGGAGATTCATAAAAGATTTTTCCCTTCTTGCCAAACCTCTTACGAAGCTAACTCAAAAAGGGAAGAAGTTTGAGTGGTCCGAAGAACAGGAATCTGCTTTCAAGATTCTGAAAGAGAAGTTGACCACAGCCCTGATTCTATCTTTACCTGTAGGTACTGATGATTTTGTTGTTTACTGCGATGCCTCAAAGCAAGGCTTTGGTTATGTTTTAATGCAATGTGAAAAGGTTATTGCCTACGCATCTAGACAGTTGAAGAAACACGAGGAGAACTATACCACACATGACCTTGAGTTAGGTGCCGTGGTATTTGCATTAAAGATATGGAGACATTATCTATATGGTACCCAGTTTACGGTGTACACTGACCATAAAAGTCTTCGACACATCTTTGATCAAAAACAGCTGAATATGAGGCAAAGTCGATGGCTCGAGTTATTGAACGATTATGACTGTAAGATGGAATATCATCCTAGCAAGGCAAACGTAGTTGCCGATGCCCTCAGTCGAAAAGACGATGTTAAACGTGTTCGTGCCTTAAACCTGAAAATCAAATCAAATCTTATATCACGAATCTGCGAAGCTCAACTAGAAGCTATTAAACCAAAAAGGTGAAGGACCTATCGGTTTCGAGAACCAACTCTAAATGAAAGCTAATGGTACACGGTACTTTGGCAACAGAATTTGGGTTCCTCGCTTCGGTAATCTCCGTGAACTAGTCTTGGATGAAGCGCATAAGACTAGGTATTCTATTCATCCGGGTTCCAGTAAGATGTACCACGATGTGAAGGAATTCTACTGGTGGCCTAATATGAAAGCTGACATTGCTACTTATGTTAGTAAGTGTCTCACTTGTTTGAAAGTCAAGGCTGAACATCAAAAGCCTTCTGGTCTGTTGACATAACCCGATATTCCACAGTGGAAGTGGGAATGTATCGCTATGGACTATATTACTAAATTGCCCAAGACTTCTAGTGGCAATGATACTATATGGGTTATAGTAGATCGTCTTACTAAATCTGCTCATTTCTTACCGATCAAGGACACCGACAAGATGGAGAGATTGTCACAACTGTATATCAAAGAAATTGTCTCTCGTCATGGTGTTCCTATATCAATCATATCCGATCGTGACAGTAGATTCACTTCCAGATTCTGGAAATCCTTACAATCTGCTCTTGGAACTCAACTCGACATGAGTACTGCTTATCATCCGCAAACCGATGGTCAAAGTGAACGAACCATTCAAACATTGGAAGATATGCTTCGCGCTTGTGTTATCAACTTCGGCAAAGGCTGGGATAGACATTTGCCTTTGGTTGAATTCTCTTACAATAATAGTTACCACTCAAGTATTAAGGCTGCACCTTTTGAGGCCTTATACAGACGAAAATGTAGATCCCCACTGTGCTGGGATGAATTAGAGGACAGACAGTTAACTGGTCCTGAAATCATACACGAGACAACCGAAAAGATAGTTCAGATTAAGAAACGAATAGAAACTGCTCGCAGCCGATAGAAGAGCTATGCTAATAAAGGTCGGAAAGATTTGGAATTCCAAGTTGGTGACAAAGTCATGTTGAAAGTATCCCCTTGGAAAGGTGTCGTTCGTTTTGGTAAATGAAGCAAACTAAGTCCGCGTTTTGTTGGACCCTTCAAGATTACTGAAAGGATCGGACCCGTGGCTTATCGATTAGAATTACCTGCTGAACTTAGCAGCGTACACAACGTATTTCATGTCTCGAATCTTAAAAAGTGTCTCGCTGATGACACTCTCGTTATTCCTTTGGATGACATTCGCATTGATGATAAAATGTACTTCATAGAGGAACCCGTAGAAGTCATGGACCGATCTGCTAAACGCTTAAAACAAAGCACCATACCTATTGTTAAGATTCGTTGGAATTCACGACGTGGCCCCGAGTATACCTGGGAACTTGAAGACCAAATGAAACAGAAATATCCCCATCTCTTCTCAACCGCTGATGCATCCGAGAAGTCTACCAAAAACTTCGGGACGAAGTTTTTATTAACGGGGAGGTACTGTAACAACCCTAACTTTTCGACTTCTAAATTACTGAATTAACCCTAGGGTTATATGTCTGACTATATGTATTAAGGGTTGTTATATACAATTAAATATTGACTGAATAGTAATTTTTAGTCAACAATGTACGCTTAAATAAATAATATATTACTAATTTATATAATTTGACATAATTTAACTAAGTATATAAACTTTGTATCACTTTTATTATTTAGTTAATGTATTATATATTTAACTATATAATAAATCCAATTATATATAAATATAATAATATTTACAAACTTACTAAAACTATAGTTTAATAATTAAAATCATAATTATTATTAAAAATACAAAATACCAAATTATTTATTATTTTTATGCAAAATTTGTATTTATTAATTAAATAAAACAAAAAAAAAAAACAAAATATTATTGACAAATATTCTTGGAAAAGCATTAAATCAATTTGTTTATTTAAAAAAATCCTTAAAATAAATGAAAAAAATAAATAAATAAATAAATAAATAAATTACTTTTTAATTAAAAATTGTAATGGAAAAACTACTTTTATTATTTTATTTTGTGCATTATCCCATGACCTAACATTTAATATTTTTTAATTTTAAAATCCCATTAAGAATTAAAATATTTCTTTTTATTTTAATTATTTTATTCTTTTTACCTAATTTTTTTCAAGTATAAATACCCCTCATTTCTCATTCAAACTCACACCAAAATTTCTCTCATTCTCTCTTTGAAGAATTACTACTAGTAAGTATTCTTTTCTTACTTTTTACTTTTTTACTTTTTACTTTTTACTTCGGTTATTATTTTTACCGAAATATGTAAATAATGTTATAAATTATATGCAATTAAAAATAAAATAAATAACATGTATACACTATTACTATTACTAGCACCTATAACCTACTACTTATATTGTAACATAAAAACATTTTGGGATATGTATTAGAGATGTATAGATCTTCGAACTTTCTTGACGAATGGTTTCTATGAGATTCTAGGCAGAGGGTTTGGATTTCCGATTTAAAGGGTCCTATGGCTCAAGCCCCTATATCTAAATTAGCCATTCGAAGGGAAAGGGGTGATTGGAAGCTTATCTAATACGACAAGTATCCTAAAATGGAAAACACTGATAAAAGTAGAAACTCTCTAGTCATAGAAACTTAGTAAAATAAGAAACTTTCTAAAAATGGAAACTTTATAAAAATAGTAACTTACTAGGAATAGAAACTTAGTAAAACAAACTATACTTAAACACATGGGCAAAACACTTAACTACTCTTAAATGTCAATAGGTTGACTTTCCTGCTCACTCGTTCAACTCTTTATTCCGAGGAATAACTCTCTCTCTACTTACTAAGGTGAATTCATAGCCCCTCTTTAAATGCTAGCAAACTTACTTACTTTTACTTGGGGTGAGACACATGCTGTTTTTACTTATTACACTTTAGACACAAGTACCAAACTGTTAAACTATGCTATACCCGGCTATGTCCGACTAAGTCCCTACAGTGATATTTTTAATTGCTGCGGCATGCTTAATTATTGGGGGTAGGCCTATCGGGAGTAACATCCCCGATACATTTGACCAAGTCATTGTATTACTTAATAATGAAATTAAACCGACAAGGACAGACACAACTTGTCATGGGGCAAACTTGAACGTTTAGTCTAAATATCACGCATTGGCATAACTTTTTGATCCTGCGGGAGATCAACTTTACAAACTAAATCTTGTGGTCTAAAACAACGACAAACTTTTTGTTAAACCTATGAACTTCACTCAACCTTTTTAGTTGACACTTTAGCATGTTTTGTCTCAGGTGCTGTTTGATTCAAGCTCTTATACTTACTGCTTATGTGATGCTACTTGGACATAGGATCAAGAGATATCGCATTTATTACTTATGCATGTGAACATGAACATTTACGATATTGTTATTCCTATCATTGTAACGACATTTCATTTTCCGCTGCGTACTCATTAAAGTTAAATTCATCATTTAGTATTGTTCTCGTTTATTATAATATGTTGGTATGTTTTGATATTAGTGACGTTCCTTCCAGACCCTATTGGGAGGACGTTACAATTCATATGACAGTCATATAATGTGTCTTAATAACATAAATTTACAGGACATAAGTACCAAAATTCCTAACATGATACAATTTAATAAGACTCTCAGAAATAATTGGCCTCTAAATATATATTTAATATGACGTTCATATTAAGTGTCCTATTATATAAACATATAATGAGACTCTATAAAATAAATGTCTTATAAGATCTTCTATTAGGATCTACTTTTTAAGTGTCCTATGAAAATATATGATTATGGGACCTACTCTAAAAGCGTATCTCATCATAGGACCCTACTCTAAAAGAGTACCTCATAATTACTCTAAAAGCGTAGCTCATAAAAGGACCTAAATATTGTTTGGTCATATGTAAGTAGCATTTAGGACCATATTTTACTAGGTCCCAGGAAAAAAGGTCCTATAAGAGTATTTTTCTTGTAGTGCAGTCTGACCAAAGATACAAAACTAGAATTTGATATGAATACTGTTACTTGTTACAACTATGGAGAATTAGGTCATTTTTCAAGACAGTGCACAAAACAGAAGAAGTAGGGTAATCGTAATCCTTTCAAGAATCTAAACTATAGTTCTCAGAGTCAAACAACTAAGCGTGAGATTTACATTACTGATAAAGTGAATGAACCAGAAATAGCCGAGACTCCTAAAAAAGCTTTGGTTGTCATTCATGGAGATGATGATGATTGGTCTATCAAATTGAATGTGGATGATCAACAACCTAAAGCTAACATGGCTAAGATCACCAAAGTTGAAGAAGATTGTGTCACTAATCGAAATTTAATTGAGAAGCTGACTGCTCGTACTGAAAGAGCTGAAGAGTTGTCTCGAACCATTCGGAAGGAGAAGATTCAGAAACAGGTTAAAGACAAATTTAAGAAGGCACGTGATTCAGTTCCGCGTACACTTGAATCTGGAAGTGTTTCACCAACTACGTCAGAGGACTATTACTTCAACAGTTGGAAGAGTAAGGGTGCGTTTGATAAAACTGAATAATTTAGCGCTGAATGGTTCAGAATTTGAATGATTCAAAACCTCTGAATAAAGTTTGTTCTGAATGAAAATAAGCTGTTTGATAATCATTTAGAATGAACGATATAAACTGAATAAAATTACCTTATCAAAGTATAACATGAATAAAATATTCAATATATTTGTTAGTTAAGTGTTCAGGATATGATTTGAGGAGAAATTTACAGAAAATTTAGGCTCTTAATGGTTAAGAGAGTGTTTCATCTCTAAATAGTTCAACACTGAATTCTGAACCATTCAGCACCATATCTCATTCAGAGGTCAGAAACAAACGTACTGAATGCTGAATGGTTCAGCATTCAGCACTGAACCATTCCATTAAGAGGCAAACAAACAAACCCTAAATATGGTGATACCTCAGTGTTTGAAGATAGTCTAGAAGTGGAATAACATGAAGAAACCTTATTTGATGATGACAAGGAACTAGACGAATGGGGTAGAATGATTGCCGAAGAATTGAAAATGTTAGTTCTCATGGGTGAAGGTTCAGATCTTGAGAGTGTAAATTCAGAAGATAATGATTCAAATGAAATTTCAGATTCAGAAGTTGAAGTTAAAGCTGATCATACTGGACTTGATCAAACTGATTTTGAGGCACTGAACAAGAAAGCGGTAGATTTACTAAAGATGTGCTTATCAAAAAGTGATCTTGAGAAGGTCACTGGGTTAACAAAAGCTAAAGATATTTGGGACAGACTTGAACAGATTCATTTGGGGAAAGATGCTGATACATCAGAGTTTCTTAGAGATTCATCAGAATCAGAAGATGAGCTCGATGATGTGAAGAAGACAAATTTCTTTGCATTTATGGCTGAGACTTCTTCAACAAAAAATGCTCAACAGGTATCTTCTGATCCATCTACTGATAATGAATGTGTTAAATGCACTGAATCTGAAATAACAATAAACAATTTAACAAAGGCTTATGTGAAGATGAAAGAAAAATGGCACGTAGACCATGTGACCACTAAGGTTGAAAACGAGTTGAAAGAGCAGATCAAAGTTTATAAAAAACAACTTCATGATCTTAAATGTTATAACTTTGACATAAATCAAGCTTTAATTAAACCTATTGACACAATTAATGAACTAAAGAAAGAAAATAAATGTGTTAAAGCTGATTTAGAAGCAATTTTAATTAAAATGAAATGTTGGGCAAGTGCGTCACAGTGGAATGCATTAATGGTGGAAACTAATGACACCAAGGGCAAGGGTATTGGATATAAGTCTGCATCTCCTCCTTTTCAGAACACATTTGTTAATGTAAACGTAGTTGACGGTCGACCATAAGACTGTATTCCTCCTAGTTACGAAGATTACGTTGAAAAGAATAAAAAGTGTAGCTCAACTAAGAATACAACTTATGATGATACTGCTGAAGGTGCTCTAGATCACGAGGAAGATAGGAAAACTGGTTTAGGAGATAATTCTAAGACAAGTAGGGTTAGAACACCAAAAGGTCCTGTTAAAATTTTAAGAAATCCTAGATCTGCTGACAGACCTGTTCCTCCTATTACCCCTAAGCTTGTTACAAAAGATAAACCAAATGATTCTCCTGTGTTCGTAAGAAAACAAGATTCTTCATCTTCAAACTCTAATAACGTGTAGGAATTTAGAGGACATAGGGAGTTTCGTCAATGTTTTAATTGTGCTGTCTTTGGATACATTGCTGCTTATTGTCCTAGAAGAGTTCGTTCCACTAGACATAAGATTGACTTATCACATGATAAGTTTAGATCATCTTATGCTCATAGAACAAATTCACCAGTAAGTAATGAACGTCATGATAAGAGGTTTATGACAAATGTTTTTTATGGAGATCCTAAGAGAAAGAATTTAAATAGATCTGTGTCACCTGTGAAAGGTAAAATTCCAAAGAGAAGTATTGAGGAAAATGTGACAGGGTTTCGTAATCAAGAAAAACCTTTTGAACCAAAGGCATGATCACCCTCGCAAAAAGCTACTCGTCAAAAATACTTTTCTCGTAACAGACCACAAATGAGTCGCTCTGATAATGCTAAAAACGAACATATATTTCATAGCATTATCCCTCAAGAAAGACAAGCTTTTAGTTGTAATTGTTCTATTTACAAGCGATATTCGTTTAAATATTAAAAAATGAAGGCAAAAGACAGATTCGACGATTTAAAGATGCAAACGACCAAAAAGCTAAAAAGTACAATTAAAGTGGTTCAAATTATTGATGAGAAACATCTAAAAGTTACAAGAGTACGAGCCACGGAACGCAAAGTACAATATATTAAATAGTACGAAAGGACGTTCGAAAATCTGGAACCGGGACCAGAGTCAACTCTCAACGCGCGACGCAACGGAGCTAAAATGACAAGTCAACTATGCATATAAATATAATATAATATATATAATTATATATAATTATTTATATTATATATATATATATATATATATTTAATAAGTGTCGGCAAGCTTGCAAACAAAAGATCCTGAGCTGTAAGTTATGTTCAACCTTTTTAAATTAATGTCTCATAGCTAAGTTATTATTATGCTTATTTAAATCGAAGTAATCATGATGTTGGACTAAATATTAAAGATGAGGTTATTGGGCTTTGTACCATAATTGGGGTTTGGACAAAAGACCGACACTTGTGGAAATGAGACTATGGACTATTAATGGACTTTATATTTGTTTAACTGAATGATAATTCGTTAATTTAATATAGAGATTTACAGTTTGACGTATCTTTAAATAACCATATACACTCGATCGGACACGATGGGCGGGATATTTATAAGTATTAATAATCGTTCATTTAATCGGAATCGGGGATGGATTAATAGTCAATAGACTCATTAAAACAGGGGTGAATTATGTACAAGGACACTTGGCGTAATTGTTAATAAAGTATTAAAACCTTGGGTTACACGCAGTCGATATCCTGGTGTAATTATTAAACAAAGTATTAAGACCTTGTTACAGTTTAAGTCCCTAATTAGTTGGAATATTTGACTTCAGGTATAAGGATAATTTGACGAGGACACTCGCACTTTATATTTATGACTGATGGACTATTATGGACAAAAACCAGATGGACATATCGAATAATCTAGGACAAAGGACAATTAACCCATGGTAATAAATTAAAATCAACACATCAAACATCATGATTACGGAAGTTTAAATAAGCATAATTTCTTTATTTTATATCTTATCGCACTTTTAATTATCGTACTTTTTAATTATCGTAATTTTAGTTATTGCACTTTTTAATTATCGCACTTTTATTATCGTCATTTACTTTACGCTTTAAATTAAGTTATTTTTATTTTTTACATTAGGTTTTAATTGTAACTTAAGACATAAAATCGACAAACCGGTCATTAAACGGTAAAATCCCCTTTTTATAATAATAATACTACTTATATATATATTTATATACAAATATTAGTTTAAAATAAAATATAGCGTTAAACTTGGCTAGCTCCCTGTGGAACGAACCGGACTTACTAAAAACTACACTACTGTACGATTAGGTACACTGCCTATAAGTGTTGTAGCAAGGTTTAGGTATATCCACTCTATAAATAAATAAATAACTTGTGTAAAATTGTATCGTATTTAATAGTATTTCGTAATAAAAATATAACTATTTCGTATACACCTAGCATAACATCAAGTATTTTTGGCGCCGCTGCCGGGGACGTTGAAGCAAAACACTATATTTTTGTAAACTATATTTTTGTAAAAATATATTATTTCATATTTCGTAAAAATATTTTGTATTAATAACAAGTGTTATATAAAAAATATATATAATAAAAAGAAAAAATATATTTTTAAGACTTTATATAAAAAGTACTTTTATTTTTAAGATTTTAAAATATAAGTTTATTATATTTTATATAAATATTCTATATATTTTTTTATAAAAAAATAAATAAGTAAAAAGAATCTGGGCCGAGCCTGTCGAAGCCCAACTCCTGGCCTGGTATCTAGTTCCAGGCGATCGCATGGCCCTCAAGTGCAAAACTCATGCGGTCGCATGAGGGCTGTGACAGCTGAAACCTAGTACTGCAATTAATACAGATTAGGGTTTAATTTATATTATTATTATTATTAACCCTAATTAGTTATTAGTTATTTAATTAGTTTTTAAGTTTAATTTTAATTTATATTTAGTAATATTAAGTTTTAAAATTATTATTAATTATATAAATTACTACTTTTATAAAAATAATATTTTTATAATATTTGTATTTTTATCATTCTAGTTATAAATTGTATATTTTTATCGTTTATTTCGTAATTTATTTTTTTTCGTTTGTAACTAGTTTTAAACTTAGTATTTTGTCATAATAGCTCTAGATTTTTAGGCTTTGCCGTAAAATCCCTTAAGTGCTTTTTCTTTAGACTAAGACTTAGACGCTTTAGAATTTTACAACGTCGTTTATCGCTTTAGTATTTAATAGATTTTAATACCTTTTAAGATATTACCGTTTTGGATATAGAATTCCTTTTAATTTTTAATACCTTTAGACATAATTTTTAATTTTTAGTTTATAGACTTTTAAGTTTCGACGCTGCATTTTATTATTTTTCGACTTTTATTTTTCGACGCTTATTTTTCGACCTTTTATTTTTCGACGCACTCTTTTTCTTTCTTATTTCTCGATGCTCTAGTTTTTAGGACATAGAATTTTCTTTATTTTCTTTAAATTTTGGCGAAAAATTATTTTAAGCGGTTAAATTGATAGACATCCAAAATTTTCTGATTCGTAGTAATAGTTAGATTTGTTAGTGGCGAGTTGTGGGCTTCCGATTTAAAGGGTCCTGGCTACCTGCTGCATCTATTGGCTATTCGAAACGTGGGCAAAATCAGAAAAGTCTATTAATTTGATAGCTTATATAATTTTTATCTTTTATAACTAATAGATATTCAGTGAATGCACTGAGCAAAACGTTCACCACCTTTCATACGTTCACCACCTGTAACTCGATCAAGACATCTAGCCAATATTGTCGCCATTGATTTTTCTTTAGAATCGTCATCTAGTCGACCAAGTACTCCGATTCAAATTTTCGATAATCCATTTTTTGAACCCGACCTCACAATTGAGAATCCGGAGGATATTCAGGGATAATTCAGAGATCCTGAACCACTAATCATTCCTCCTGAACCACAAATTACTCATCCAGAGATTGTCGAGGAAGAAACCATTAAGTCAGAATCCTCTAGTGATTCAGATTCAACAAATTCAATCATGGAAAATCTGGAACCTCTAAGTATGGAAGACAGAATGAGGGCTAAACGCACTGGCCAAGGTCACACAATTACTCAACCAGACATTAATACACCAGATTATGAAATCAAAGGACAAATCCTACACATGGTAACAAATCAATGCCAATTTAGTGGTGCGCTGAAGGAAGATCCAAACAAACATCTTTGAACCTTTAATATGATTTGTACTCTATTCAAGATCAGAGAAGTTGAGGATGAACAGATATATCTCATGTTATTTCCCTGGACTTTAAAGGGAGAAGCCAAAGATTGGTTAGAATCGTTACCTAAAGGGGCGATTGATACATGGGATGTTTTAGTTGAAAAATTTCTTAAACAATTCTTTCCGGCATCTAAAGCCGTGAGACTTCAAGGAGAAATTGTTACGTTCACACAAAAACAAAATGAAACTCTATATGAGGCGTGGACAAGATTTGGAAAGTTTTTAAGAGGATGTCCGCAACATGGTTTAGAAACTTATCAAATAGTACAAATATTCTACCAAGGATTCAATATTACTACACACAAAGACATCGATATAGCAGCTGGTGGTTCTATTATGAAGAAAACCGCAACTGAAACTTACAAAATTATTGATAACACTGCTTCCCACTCACATGAGTGTCATCAAAAAAAAGATATCGTTAGATCATCTAAAGCGGCTAGAGCCGATTCTAGCCATGACTTTGATTCCATGTCCGCAAAGATAGATGCTTTCGAGAGACGAATGGAAAACATGACTAAAGATATTCACTCAATACGAATTAGTTGTGAGCAGTGTGGAGGACCACATTTGACAAAAGATTGTCTCCGTATTGAACAAACAATGGAACAAAGAGAGAATGTTTCATACATGAACCAAAGGCCTGGAAATAATTATCAGAATAATTATCAACCGCCAAGACCAATCTACAATCAAAATCAGAATTATAACTGAAATATTCCATACAACAACCAACAAGGTCCTAGCAATCAACAAGTATCCAACAATACTTACAATCAGCAAAGACCTATTTTTCCAATTAAACCACCACAAACTGATGATAAAAAGCCAAATTTAGAAGATATGATGTCGAAGCTAGTTGAATCTCAAAAGCAGTTTTTCATATCTCAGAAACAAACCAATGAACAAAATGCTCAAGCATTTAGAAATCAACAAGCTTCTATTCAAAATCCGGAACAAGAAGTGAGTAACCTAGCAAGGTTGATAGGTGAAAGAAAACTGGGAAGTCTACCTAGCGATACAAATGTTAACCCCCGGAATGAAACAGCTAAAGCCATTACCACGAGAAGTGGTATTACACTTAAACCACCTAAAATACCTGAAATTCCTGATGACTCTATTCCTACTCCACAAGAATCACAATCTGAGCAAGATAAGGAAACAGAACCGGTAGTTGAAAAGGTTAATGAAGATAACACAGTTAAGGCTAAACCTTATGTTAAACCATACCAACCACCACTTCCTTACCCAAGTAAAATGAGAAAAGAAAGACTTGAAGCCGAGCAATCCAAATTCCTGGATATGTTTAAACAAATAAATGTAAATCTTCCTTTCATTGATGTGATTTCAGGAATGCCAAGATATGCTAAATTCTTGAAGGATCTAATCACAAATAGAAAGAAAATGGAAGAACTCTCGGCTGTTACTATGAATGCTAATTGTTCTGCAGTACTGTTGAATAAGCTACCAGAAAAACTCTCAGATCCAGAAAGTTTTACAATTCCATGTTTTCTGGGTAGTCTTAGTTCAATAGAAGCATTGGCAGACTTAGGTGCTAGTATAAATTTAATGCCGTATTCACTATACGCTAAACTAGACCTCGGAGAATTGAAACTAACACGAATAAGCATACAACTAGCCGATCGATCAGTAAAATATCCTAGAGGGATAATGGAAAACATGCTAGTTAAAGTTGGTACTTTAGTATTTCCAGTAGATTTTGTCATTCTGGACATGGAAGAAGATTCTCGAGTTCCTCTTATATTAGGAAGACCATTCTTAAACACGGATAAAGCAATAATAGACGTGTTTGGTAAGAAACTGACCCTAAGTATAGAGGATGAGAGTGTTACCTTTTCTGTTGATAGAGCCATGCAATAACCGCAATTTGCAGATGATACATGTTATTATATTCAAACAATAGATACACATGCAGAATTGTTAGAAGAATTTCCAGAATTACAAGGAACATGAGAATGTTCTTTAGGAGAAGGAACTGAACCAATTGATGAAGCTGAAATGTTAGCTGCACTCATAGCTAATGAATACGAACCAACAACAGAAGAACTTCAAATGCTAAAAGAGGAAGACAGATATCGATACAAATCATCGATAGAAGAACCACCGACATTAGAGTTAAAGCCACTTCCAACCCATTTGGAATACGTTTATTTACATGGTGAATCTGAATTACCTGTAATAATATCGTCTTCTCTTACGGAAAATAAAAAATCTCAACTCATTTCTCTGTTAAAAGCTCATAAACCAGCTATTGCATGGAAGATTCATGACATTAAAGGCATAAGTCCTTCGTATTGCACACATAAAATCCTTATAGAAGAAGGTCATAAAACCTATGTGCAATGCCAACGAAGACTAAATCCTAATATGCAAGATGTTGTTAAAAAAGAAATTATTAAACTGCTAGATGCAGGTTTAATTTATTCAATCTCTGATAGTCCATGGGTAAGCCCAGTTCAATGCGTGCCTAAGAAGGGTGGCATGACTGTCATCACAAATGAAAAAATGAGCTTATTCCTACTAGGACTGTAACAGGATGGCGTGTTTGTATTGATTATAGAAAATTAAATGACGCCACCAGAAAAGATCATTTTCCCTTACCTTTCATTGATCAAATGTTGGAAAGATTAGCCGGGAACAGTTACTATTGTTTTCTTGACGGTTTTTCCGGATACTTTCAAATTCCAATCGCACCCGAGGACCAAGATAAAACCACATTCACATGCCCTTATGGTACTTTTGCTTATAAACGCATGCCATTTGGACTTTGCAACGCCCCTGCAACCTTTTAAAGGTGCATGATGGCGATTTTTCACGACATGATAGAAGAATGCATGGAAGTTTTCATGGATGACTTTTCAGTCTTTCGGTGATACTTTTGAAACATGTCTAATTAATCTTGAACGAATGCTTATTTGATGCGAACAATCAAATCTAGTTCTTAATTGGGAGAAATGCCATTTCATGGTTAAAGAAGGCATCGTTCTTGGTCATAAAATCTCAAAGGAAGGAATTGAAGTGGATAGAGCTAAAGTAGATGTAATTTCTAAACTTTCACATCCCACCAATGTTAGAGGAGTTAGGAGTTTTCTAGGGCATACCGGTTTTTACCGACGTTTCATAAAAGATTTTTCTAAAATTGCCACTCCTATAAATAAACTCCTAGAAAAGGATGCTCCATTCATCTTTTCAGATGAATGCATCAAATCTTTTAATATTCTTAAAGAAAAACTCACTAATGCGCCGATCATGATAACTCCAAATTAGAATCTACCATTTGAACTCATGTGCGATGCAAGTGATTTTGCAATGGGAGCCGTTTTAGGACAAAGGATTGAAAAATGATTTCAACCTATTTATTACGCTAGTAAGACATTACAAGGAGCACAAAAGAATTACACAACTACTGAAAAAGAACTCCTTGCTATTGTCTTTGCTTTTGACAAATTTCGTTCATATCTCGTTCTAGCTAAAACGGTGGTCTATACCGACCATTCTGCTCTTAGATATCTATTTTCAAAACAAGATGCCATACCACGATTAATCCGTTGGATCTTACTCTTACAAGAGTTCGATATTGAAATCCGAGATAAAAAGGGAGCAGAAAATCTCACCGCTGATCATCTTTCTCGTCTTGAAAATCTCGAATTAGAAGTTCTAAATGAATCGGCCATACAAGATAACTTTCCTGATGAATATCTATTGAAGATAGATTATAATGAAATTCCATGGTTTGCAGACTATGCAAACTACTTAGTATGTGGATTCCTTGAAAAAGGGTTGTCATATCAAAAACGAAAGAAATTCTTTAGTGATATAAAACACTATTTTTGGGAAGATCCACATTTGTTTAAAAGTTGTCCCAATGGAATAATATGCTGATGTGTATTCGGAGATGAAGCTAGTCAAATCTTAAACCATTGTCACACAGGACCAACAGGAGGGCATTATGGGCCTTAACTCACAGCAAGAAAAGTTTACGACGCTGGATTCTATTGGCCTACAATTTTTAAAGACGCGCACCTTCTCTGTAAATCCTGTGATGCTTGTCAAAGGGCCAGAAAAATAAGTCAACGTGATGAAATGTCACAAAATGTCATTCAAGTATGTGAAGTATTTGACGTTTGGGGTATTGACTTTATGAGTCCATTTCCAAAATCTCATAATAATCTCTACATTCTCGTTGCCATTGGTTATGTATCTAAATGGGCGGAAGCACAAGCTCTCCCAACTAACGATGCACGAGTTGTAGTCAACTTATTAAAACGTCTTTTTGCAAGGTTCGGAACACTGAAAGCTTTAATAAGTGATCGGGGTACTTATTTTTGTAACAATCAACTTGAGAAAGTTCTCAAAAGATATGGAGTAACTCATAAAATCTCAACTGCTTATCATCCACAAACAAGTGGACAAGTTGAAAATACCAACCGAGCTTTAAAACGTATTCTAGAGAAAACTGTAGGATCAAATCCGAAGGAATGGTCCATGAAATTGGAGGATGCACTCTGGGCTTTTAGAACAGCCTACAAAACTCCAATTGGCACCACACCTTTTAAACTTGTTTATGGAAAAGCATGTCACCTTCCATTAGAAATTGAGCACAAAGCATTTTGGGCTTTGAAGACATGTAATCTTGATTTGCATGAAGTCGGACGTCTACGGTTAAGTCAATTAAATGAATTAGAAGAATTAAGACATGAAGCATATGAAAATTCGTTAATCTATAAGGAAAGAATGAAGAAATGGCATGATAAAAGAATCAGAAGTTCAAAAGAATTTAAAGAAGGAGATAGAGTTCTTCTTTTCAATTCACGATTCAAGTTATTTCCTGGAAAATTGAAATCAAGATGGTCTGGACCATTCATAGTCAAAAGAGTTTTTACGTACGGAACAATAGAGTTAATAAATTCAAATGGGGTTGAATTTAAGGTTAATGGTCACAGAGTTAAACATTACATAGATAATCCAATGGAAGTTGAAGATGAAGTTAATCACAATTTCGACACCACAGCTAACTAAGTGTGGGAAGATTCGAATCTTTTAAGGGTAATATGTATTTCTGTTAGAGTTAGATTTTCTGTTTTCGTGTAGTTCTCGAAAATGGAATCCGCATGATCTTTCCCTAGCAGACCCTAAAGAACTAGTCTTCTCCCTCCATTCTGAATTTTTATTTCTTTTAGGTTTTACGAGATGAAGAATTCCTTTGATCTGAACCATGGTCTACTACTACATGCTATGATTACTAAACGTAATAATAACATCTTCCCGAGTGAACTGGTATCTTTCATAAGAGGTAAAATGGACGAAGTGAGGAAAGAACTCAGGAAAGATCATCATAAAATACATTTTGGTAAAGGAAAATCAAAATCCGCAACAAAAAGAGGAGCACGACACCTTGAAAGATGTCATAAATGTGGAAAATAGTCACACGAAGGTAAATGTTCGAACAATCAAACATATTCAAATACCGAATTTGTAACTCTATGCAGAGAAGGACCGTTCATATGTTTAGAAGAAAATTTATTGAAGAATCGAGGTTACGCTTATGTAGCTATGGAAAACCAAATCACACGACTCTCCTATGAGTCGGCTAAAGCAGGTCTCTGAGAATTCTATCTCATAAGTAAGTATGTACAGTTTTTATTTGTTTTTATTTATTGTTTTTAACCTTTTGATAATAAACGCTGAATCATTCACTATAAAGTATTAAATTGATATTCAATAAAATTAGGTATGCGAAACCGAAATTATTGATATCATATAAAAATTTATTACATCACTGCGAAATTTACCGTTTATTCTTAAGGTATAAATATCTTTAATCAATCAATTCAAAATATTTTAGAAATTCGTCAGGAGTAAAACTAGGTAAAATAGCTGAAATTACTTTACCCAAAAGAGGGGCGTATATTTTTGATAATATTTGATTGATTAAAGTGGGATAAAAGACCAAACAGATTTTTCATTTTAATTTTTACCTTGTTTTTAAATTAATATCATATTATTATTGTAAATTTTTAAAACCAATATATTTAAGTTTGTAAATATTTTAAAAACTAATATTTTTAATATAAGTTTGTAAAACTAAAATATATAAATGATATTTATATGAATTTTTAATTTTATGTATTTTAAATTTAAGTTTGGTGTGAATTTAAAAACAAAAATTTACTTTATTTCATTAACTTAAAAATATAATTTCTAAAATTCGTCGTGAGTTGAAGACTAGGTCGTTGAACCGAAATTGCTTTACCCAAGGGAGGGACGAGAAATTTTTTTATCATTATTTTTAATCTTATTTGAGTTAAAGTATGCCAAAAACATTAAAAAACCCAAAAACCTTTGCTTTTAAAACAACGCTTTAAAATGACAAATTTTAAAATTTTGTCGAGAGACGAACTAGGTCAACGTACCGAAACGCCCTCATTCTTAAAAGAAACAAAATTTTAAATAATTTAATTATTTGTTTCATTAGTTAAAGGTTTTTATATATAAAAAAAATATAATACACCCCATGCGATCGCATGGGGTTTGTGCTGAAAAGCCATGCGGTCGCATGGCGCTAGATATCTGGACAGAATCAAAAAGGCAGCGAGCTGCTTCTGCCTTCTCACAAATAACACACACATACACGAACATATACACAAAAACACCCCTAAAATCACCAATTTTTCACCAAAATCAACGAAATTCGTCACAATAATCCGCTATAATCATGTCTTTTCTCAGATGGGGAAGCAAGAAGGTAAAAATTTAACCCCTAAACTCATAAATTTCCTACTTTTTGTGATAATTTTAATTAATTGCAATAATTTGATTTTGTTAATTTCTAGTGTAATTAGAGTTAAATTGTTAGTATATTATGTATGTATAACCTAGATTGATGCTATTTGTCATGATTTGAAGCCAAAAACTTTAAAATTTTTAGAAATCTAGGGTTTGTGTTCTTGAGCAATTTGGGACTTTTTGATATAAATAGGTTATGGCCGATTTTTGTCATGAATTATTGATAAATTAAGTAGTGTAACATGTTTAGGTAGCTAAATGATCCAAACATTGATCCTAAATATGATTTTTGAGAATTAAAGTGGACTTTTTAAGTCTAAAATTCATGAACTTGATTAAATTGATGTAAATGCCATTTGAAACTTGTTTAATTGCTAGTAATGGTTATTTTAACATATTATTTGAGTTGAATGCTTATGAACTTTGTAAACATTTTCATATATGCTTATTTGAAAAAGTGTAGATTTGATAAAAATATGAAAATGAGTATAAGTTTAATATGGATTAAACATGTTATTGTAATTGTTTTAATTTGTTATTTTGCTAACACTAATGCATATTTGGATGCACAAATTTTGTGTTTAATGTGTTTTACAGAGAAATACCGATACTGATGGTGCATCATCATCATCTAGGCAACCTGCTCCGGAACTACAGCCAGAGATGCAATATCACGAACCGGAGCAACAACAGGAACAACAACAACCTGATCAACATGTGCCATACTATGAACCGGACCCACAATTTTTTATTGCCTACATTGTATTTCCCGCTCACCATATAATAGAACACCCAACAATTCATGAAGAACAGTTGCATCCCAATTTAAGGATTGATAGAAGTTGGAGATATTACCCGACGTACCAAAGTAACAAATTTAAGCTTTGGACCAAAAATGTAGAAGTTCCAAGGGTAATAGATTGGGAGCCTTTGGAAAGGGTCCACCTAGCTAACCCAGTTAGGGAGCATCTAATCCAAAGGTATGGCAGCTCTTCTTTTCCCGATTGGGAACATTTATTTACCACTCGTAGGCCTGCATATAAACAGTGGTGTGTTGAGCTTATGAGTTCTATAGTTTTTAATAAGGATATAGATAGGTTAGACGATAAGAGTTTTCTTAGATTTTTACTTGGCCGTAGGATGTACAGGATGTCCATGCTGGACATGGCCAGGGCTTTACAGATTTATACTCCCGCTGAATTACTATTACCTGATTGTACAAATTTGATTTATCATGGTGAGAGGGTAGATAGGAATTTTGACGCGAACGCTGTCTGGAGGCGTATGTCAAATTTTAATATGTTTACGCGGGGAGGAAGACACTCCTATTTAGATATTAATAAAGCCGAGCTTCGTATAATACATAGATTCTTAGCGAACTCGATTACACAAAGAGGTAACAACAAGGAGAAAATGACCTTACACGATTTATTTTACCTTAAGTGTATTCGAAACACTAGAAGCTTTGTTAATATCCCCTACTGTGTTGGTTTTTATCTATCCAAAATGGTGGAAGGTATACAGGAAGGGGGAATAATAGGAGGAGGTATTTTTATTACTCTCATTGGAGAGTACTTAGGTGTAGATAGGGATCAAGGGGGTACGATGATGGTATGTAGGGAACAGGATGAGACTTTAGGTTTGCAAGTCTATCAAGGGGCAAAGGTATTGACTAGGAGACACAATCAGGCAGTACAATATCAGGGCCGCCATCCACAGCTAGAGAGGGGTTCGGATGATGAGATGGAGGAGGCGGATGACATCAGGGATGTCATTAGGGATAGTTTTACTGACGTTTTCCAGCGTATAGATGAGGTAGAAATGACTAATGAGGATAGGCAACGTCGGTATGAGCAGTGGCAAGCCGCGAATGAGTATGAGACTTCTAGGCGACGCCAACACGATAGCTGGCAAGTTCATCAGCACCAAATTATAAGCCAGCTATCATATTAGGTACCAAATAAGTACATTCCGACTCGTCCTGCTTACTATCCACCACATCAGCCTACATGCGACCACCCTTTAACCTGTATGACCCCAATCAAGCATACCAGAACACCTATCACCAACCATGGAACCCAAACGATGATATGAACTGGAACCCCTATCCTAATCAATAGTGTTCCATTGGTGATGTCTTCTCTTTTATTATTTTTATCTATTTATGTTAAACACTTAACATTTTGATACTTTTGTGTAATGTTTAATATTTTTTTATTATTGTATACTATTATTTCACTTTTGTAATTTGAAAGTGGGATATCAAGTCCCATTTCAAATTACCATGCATGTTTATATTTATTTTATGTATTTTATCTAATGTACACAACAGGGTAAAACAGCGCATTTTCAAAGTCTGGCATTAAGTTCAGCAAAAGCTATTAATTTTGACGACAAAACGAAAAACAAGTGTGATTTAACAACAGACGGAATGAACAAATGATGTGCACTATTTATCATTCAACACAAACAACAATATGTTTGAAAACTTTGGTAAAATTTACTCATTTTTCTACGCTAATCACCCTCAATAATATAAATTGTTACTGATTTCTTGCAAATGAGGGCATTGCAAGATCTTAAGTGTGGGAAGGGGTTAAATTCTTTCGGATTTTTAAATTTTAATTAAAACACTTGGTTACCATTAAAAATACTAGTAACGCAGTAGTTGTATTAGAATCTAGTGCTCTCTGATAATAAAGAACAACCCTAGTCTTATATACTAACTACCCATTTCTAATAAAAATTTTAAATTTTTTTTCAAATAAATGATTTCAAAATCATGTTTATAAATATTTATGAACGATAAAACTAGGTGTTAACACCGAAATTATTGTTACCTCGGAAAGGACATAAATTGAGAAACAACCCAAAATGTTAGAATTCATTTAAAATGGAATAGAGGAAAATAAAAAGGCAAAGAAAGGAAAATAAAAGCCAAGTGTGGGAAAAATTTACCAAGTTATTTAGAACATATATCACATATTTTTGTACAAATAATTGAAGATACTTTTGTTTTGAACAAAATTAATCAGTTTTACCCAGTTTATTATAAATGGAATTTAAAAGGAAGTAAAATCTTCCGAGAAAAAGAAACGCGCTTCTTGATTTAGGTCAGGAAGTTGTCGTCTAGACCAGTTGTAGAGTCTACGAAAAACCTTGAAAAGTTTTCTCGAAAATCAGCTGGAAATCCACGGACCACAGCATCAAACAGGGTCGCCAAGTGGTCAGACTTATCCTAACCATGAGAGGATCTGTCTCGTACAATGGGGGGCACCGTGAAAATTAGCTTATAAGACTAATGAATCAGATCCCCAGAAAGGATAATATCCTTAAAGATCAAAAATCAGCTTTTAAGCCTGATATTACTCAATCCTTGGGATTGACCTTAAAGATTGAATTACAAACTCATGGAATTCAATGATATCTAAACTAGAGCTTGAACGAGAATATATTTTGATCAAATTACAAACCGATTTGTTTTCTGAAACCCATTTTCAATGCGTTCATTACCATTGAACGTAAAATCCTAAGAATTCACCGGAATTCATTAGGTCACCTGAACCAAATCGGGTGTCAACCGTAAGAACGGTGGTTGCATAGCATGGTCAAAGACAGGACCTTGTGCCAGACCGAAAAACTATAGGGTGATCTTTACTATTGCTCCTACAAAGGATAGTAATTGCATCCGACACGATATAGACCATAATCAAAAGCATGTCGCGGGACATTGCCTTAACAGTTGCTTGTTCAATGCTTTCCTTTACAACCGAACGGTAGTTTACCGAAAGGTAATATACGGAGCAAGTATACTGGACGTGTTGCTTTCCCAATATAAGGTTAGCAAGTGGGTGACACAAAACCGCAAGTTTTGAGCTAAAATTTTCAAATCTGAAACCCACAAAATCCACAAAAACAATTTGCAAACACCGGTGAAGGGTTATTCCAGAAAACTTATCTTGGGTAAAAGCTAGATTGAATTTTCAATAGATCAAATGTTTTCATAAAGATCCAATTTCCTAAAGGATTTAAATTTTTATAGTCATGTGAGACTGTAAACCACAACGTTACTATCATTGTTCATACCACCGTATTAAAATCACTGATGTACAAAGTGTGAAGAATAAAGAAGTGATTCTAGTAAAGTTATATTCAAGTTCTATATTGCTTGAGGACAAGCAACGCTCAAGTGTGAGAATATTTGATAATGCTAAAAACGAACATATATTTCATAGCATTATCCCTCAAGAAAGACAAGCTTTTAGTTGCAATTGTTCTATTTACAAGCGATATTCGTTTAAATATTAAAAGGTGAAGACAAAAGAGAGATTCGACGATTTGAAGACGCAAACGACCAAAAAGCTAAAAAGTACAAAGTACAATCAAAGTGGTTCAAATTATTGATGAGAAACGTCTAAAAGTTACAAGAGTACGAGCCACGGAACGCAAAGTACAAGATATTAAATTGTACGAAAGGACGTTCAAAAATCCGGAACCGGGACCAGAGTCAACTCTCAACGCGCGACGCAACGGAGCTAAAATGACAAGTCAACTATGCATATAAATATAATATAATATATATATAATTATATAAAATTATATATATTATATATATTTAATAAGTGTCAGCAAGCTTGCAAACAAAAGATCCTGAGCTATAAAATGGTGCCATGCAATCGCATGGCCTGGAGGCATAAACTCCATGCGATTGCATGGAGTCCTGTAGCTGCCCAAGTGCTATAAAAAGCAACGAATTCGGCCGAATGAATTACACAATATTCAATCTCTCTCACTCTCAATATATATTTATATTTATATTTTAATTTTAATTTTAAAATTAAGTTAATAATAATATGGTTATAGTGGCAAATGTTTTAAGTTTGTAAGTCGAAATTCTGTCCGTGTAACACTACGCGATTAATACTCATTGTAAGTTATGTTCAACCTTTTTAAATTAATGTCTCGTAGCTAAGTTATTATTATGCTTATTTAAATCGAAGTAATCATGATGTTGGACTAAATATTAAAGACGGGGTTATTGGGCTTTGTACCATAATTGGGGTTTGGACAAAAGACCGACACTTGTGGAAATTGGACTATGGACTATTAATGGGCTTTATATTTGTTTAACTGAATGATAATTCGTTAATTTAATATAGAGATTTATAATTTGACGTATCTATAAATAACCATATACACTCGATCGGACACGATGGGCGGGATAGTTATAAGTATTAATAATCGTTCATTTAACCGGAATCGGGGATAGATTAATAGTCAATAGACTCATTAAAACAGGGGTGAATTATGTACAAGGACACTTGGCGTAATTGTTAATAAAGTATTAAAACCTTGGGTTATACGCAGTCGATATCCTGGTGTAATTATTAAACAAAGTATTAAGACCTTGTTACAGTTTAAGTCCCCAATTAGTTGGAATATTTGACTTCGGGTATAAGGATAATTTGACGAGGACACTCGCAATTTATATTTATGACTGATGGACTATTATGGACAAAAACTAGATGGACATATCGAATAATCCAGGACAAAGGAAAATTAACCCATGGTAATAAATTAAAATCAACACGTCAAACATCATGATTACGGAAGTTTAAATAAGCATAATTTCTTTATTTTATATCTTATCGCACTTTTAATTATCGTACTTTTTAATTATTGCAATTTTATTTATTGCACTTTTTAATTATCGCACTTTTATTATCGTCATTTACTTTACGCTTTAAATTAAGTTATTTTTATTTTTTACATTAGGTTTTAATTGTGACTTAAGATATAAAATCGACAAACCGGTTATTAAACGGTAAAACCCCCTTTTTGTAATAATAATACTACTTATATATATATATATATACATTTATATACAAATATTAGTTTAAAATAAAATATAGTGTTAAACTTGGCTAGCTCCCTGTGGAACGAACCGGACTTACTAAACACTACACTACTGTACGATTAGGTACACTGCCTATAAGTGTTGTAGCAAGGTTTATGTATATCCACTCTATAAATAAATAAATAACTTGTGTAAAACTGTATCGTATTTAATAGTATTTCATAATAAAAATATAACTATTTCGTATACACCTCGCATAACATCACGCTCCGAAGATGAGCAAAATGTGAAAAACCAGAAGAGCAATATTGCTACTTCTAAACTGTCTAAGTTTATGGTTTCTAACAATGAGATTTCACCGGACTCAAACGGGAAATGGATGGAGTTTCAAGCTATGGGTGTTAATGGACAACCTACTGCAGTCCGGGCGTGGGTTCCTATTATCAATTAATATTCTTAATGTGATATGCAGGGAACCAGGGTACCTGCAAACAACACCTGGATAGTGGATAGCAGTGCTTCGAGACATATGACTGGACAACTATCTCTTCTCTTGGATGTACACCCAATTAAGGGAGGTTATGTTGCATTTGTTGGAGATAAAGGAGGTTACATTTCAGCTCAAGGTTTATTGAAGAATGAGAAAGTTAGTTTTGACAAAGTGAACTATCGTCAGGAGCTTGCAAACAATTTGTTGTCGGTTTCACAATTCTGTGAAAAATCTTTCAAAGTTGCGTTTGATGACGAATTTAGCTACATTTTGAAGTCAGAGTTTGTGATTCCTCCAGAAGTGATTTTGATGAAGGCTCCTAGACAAGTTGATTTGTACATGCTAGATATGAATGTTGCTACTTCAACTGCTGAACATCATCAAGCTTTTGTTTCTAAAGCGAATGAAAAATATTCTATTACATGGCACAAACGCATGGGTCATTTATGTTTTCGGAAAATGAATCACCTTTTCCACAACAATCTTGTAGAAGGTGTTGATCTTCGTTCTTTTCAGATTCCAGGAACATGTGTTCCGTGTAAGAAGGGTAAGCAGAGCAAGAAAGCTCATAAGCTGGTGAAGTATAATCCAATCTCTGCTCTGCTTGAATTGTTACATATGAATCTTTTCGGTCCAATTCGTTTTGAAAGCATTGATGGAAGTAAGTATTTTCTGGTTGTAACTGATGATTATTCAAGATTTTCTTGCGTAATGTTTTTGAAAGAGAAGTCCGATACATTTGAGAATTTTAAAGTGCTAATCAATCGATTAGAGACAGGTTTTAATCTAAAGGTAAGAAAGATTTGTTGCGACAACGGTACAGAATTCAAGAATCAGTATCTTGCAGGTTTCTGTATTAAAAAGGTATCAATATGCAGTTCAGTTCTGCATACACTCCTCAGATGAGTGGTGTTGCTGAAAGAAAGAAAGAATAGGGTATTGATCGAGACAGCTAGAACAATGCTGGCAGATTCATCGTTACCTGTTCATTTTTGGAGTGAAGCTGTTGCTAATGTGTGTTATACTATGAATCGAGTTCTGACTGTTAAACGACTGGGTAAAACTTGCTATGAGTTATTGCATGGGAGAAAACCATCTTTGAAGCATCTAGAACCATTTGGTGCACCGTGTACCATCTTGAAAAGAAAACCAGGAAGTAAGTTTGATTCTAAAGTGGTTACTGGAGTATTTCTTGGGTATGGTTCTCCTAACAAGCGAGTTTTCAACAATGAAACAAGATGTGTTGAAGAATGGTCTGAAGTTGGCGTCCAAAGGAATCAAACGAAGAGTGCGCCTAAGAGTCATCCTTGGATTTACAACTATGATGAGCTGATTAATTCGTTCAATCTTGCTCCAGATCAGACAGAGAATGAAGTTGAGTTACAAATGCTGTTTGATTTACAGAATGAACCAGAAGTGTCTGCACTTACTCCAATTTCAAATCCATTATCAACAGTCAATGAGCCAGCTCAAGATTCAGATCAAGATGTTGATCCAGTGTACGATACCTGGGGATCTGATATATCATGTGAAAGTTCCGACAATCCTGAAGATATTGGTGATACTACGAATCTACATCATGAGATACCTGTTCCTGCACAACCAGTTCCCAGAACTACAGTTGCTCATCCTAGAGAGAATATTATTGGGGATCCAAATGCATGTGTTAGAACAAGAAGGCAAGTTCAGTTTGATGGTCAAGTTGATACTCATATGACAGCTGTTGCTGCATACTACGAGTACTCATGTCATATTTCTAGAATAGAGCCAAAGACAACAAAAGAAGCCTTGAAGCATGTTGATTGGGTCATGGCTATGCAAGAAGAAATTCAGCAATTCAATCGTTTAGATATTTAGAAGCTAGTTACTAAGCTGCATGGAGCTAAAGTAATTGATCTCAAATGGGTTTGGAAGTGCAAGTTTGACGAATATGGCAATGTTATCTGTAACAAAGCAAGATTAGTCGCTAAAGGTTATCAGCAAGATCCTGAATTCGATTATGATGAAGTTTTTGCTCATGTTACCAGATTGGAAGCTATTCATATTTTCTTGACTTTTGCTTCATTTATGAAGGTTAAAGTGTTTCAAATTGATGTCAAGAGTGCATTTTTTTATGGCAAGCTTAATGAAAGAGTATATGTCAGTCAACCACCGGGTTTTGAAAATCATCTTCATCCTGACAAAGTTTACCGTTTATGGAGAGCCCTATATGATTTACATCAAGCCCCACGTGCTTAGTATGGACGTCTGTCAAGTTATTTGATTGAAAAAGGTTATCAAATGGGCACGGTAGATTGTACTCTGTTCACGAAAGTTAAAGATGATGATATTATATTAGTTCAGATTTATGTAGACGACATTATTTTTGGTGCTACTAAGCAGGAAATCATTGATGAGTTTGAGCAGGTGATGAAGGACGATTTTGAAATGAGCAAATTGGGTCTCTTACACTACTTTCTTTGTTTGCAAGTCGAACAGACCGATAATGGAATTTTTCTTCATTAAGCAAAGTTGATAGGTCATATCATGTTGAGATTAGAAGAAAAGACAAGTTAGAATGAGATTCGAAAAGAGTAAAGGAGACTCGGTATGAGAGAGAATCAATAAGATTTACATTCCACAGCTTTTAGAACTCAGTTACAATGCAATGGCTATCTAATTAGGTCTACCTAGGTTCCTTATATAGCCCTCTTCTAAGGAACCATCATTTAAGATTATTTCACATTAACACTATACAACTTCGGGGTCCTAACAATCTCCCCCTTAGTGTTAACTGTGAACTTTATAATATAATCCTATTGAGTAATCTTGAGAGGTCCAAACGTTAGTTTCCATTGTGTGCCATCTGGTTTTGAAACTTCTACTTGATTTTCTGAAATCTGCTTAGAAGGTTTCCAGACGCCCCAAACTTCTACCTTCTCTTTCTCTGGCCACGGAGAATCTCAAACTGTCTTGTACAGATCCGGAGCTTCAGACGATCTCTGATATGCTTTATAAACTCTCCAAGACCCATTTTCATGTCAATGTCATCAAACTTGCTTTGACGAATTTTAAGATACTTCAGTGCAGCCTTGAGTGTACCATCTGAGTATTTGTTCAACTCTTCAGTACGGATGAACAATTTTTCTTTCTGAGAATTCACAAATACAAACCCTTCGGGTTCGAATTGCATTTGAAACATTCTCATATCCTTTAGTCCCTCTGTGTATTGATTCGGAAAGGTTATTCGAATCTTTTTCCTATTTGCTTCGAGACCAATTTGAAAATCTTCACGTCTCATCAGTTCGATTGTCTCCATCATGTATCTTTTCACAGCTTCCAAAGCTTGAGCCTTAGCAAAAGGTCAAATGGTGATGATACGGAGGTAGTTGTAGATGTGAATGATATCAAGCATATCTAGATTATGAAAAATCTGCTTCTGTGAACTTGTATTCCTTCTCATCTTCTCTAATAACGTGGAACTGACTGATGACGTCTTTTTTCTCGCTTATCTCTACTTCGACTCGAGTAATATTTAACACTTCTGAAATACGATATTTTCTTTGAAGCCACAAATCATCTTCATCTTTGTTGATGTGTTTCCTCCACATAAACTCATACCAATTTCTTTCATTTGCTGGAAGCAATCGTGAACCTATATAAGTAAATCTTTTACTCCTTGGTGTTTCGTTAATGCGAAAGATCTTGTAAGCATTCTCCTCAATGAATGTGTTTCGTAAAGTTATGAAATCATGTTCAACTCCCAATAACAATCTTTGTTCCCGATTCTTAAAGAATATACCATGGTTGTATTTGAATCTGGAATTCACTATTTCACTTAATGTAGATGTACCAAAAGTTGAGCTTTCATTAGCGTTTGTTGAATTTGAACTCGATGAAGGTGTAGAATTCGATGAATGATCAGTAGGATTTGTCGCATCATCAGTTGGAACATTATCATCTTCAATATGGTCAAAGATATCATCATCATTTGGATTAACATAAAGATTGTCTTCATCATCATCAGAAGAATCCATTTCATCATCACTTTCAGTTACTGGATCAGGATTCCCTTCATCTACAATCTCTACATTTTCCGGGATTGAAGATACTGAAGATAATTTGCATAGAATGATGTAACAACCCTGCTTTTTCCGTTACTTCCGTTAACCTTCCGTTAGTTTATTTAACGGTGATTATTTGAATTTTATGTGTTTATGGGTATTAAATGCGTACTTGACCTTTGGAGGGTTATAATAATTAATATGGGTTGATATTAATTCAAATAAATATTTCGGATAATGAAATACGATAAAAATGATACGATTTTGATAACTGCTTTTTAAGCAACGAAACGCCTGGGTTTATTTTAATAATTAATTTTATTAATTATTAACTTTTTAAAAATAATTAATTTATTGGGTTTTTAATAAATTAGCGTTTGGTTGCGTTTAACGATCGATTTAGCGTTTCGGGCCTTCGGTACGACTAAACGATACTTGAAACGAGCCACGATTACACGTAATTGCAAAACACGAGCCCGTGAGTACCCCATGGGCCATATTCGGCCGACCCCCCTCCCCTCTCCCCTTATTTTGTTAAATTTTGGCTTAGTGGAGGGACTTAAGCGTAATTAGTGGTATTTAGACTAGGTATAAATTAACTAGTAACCTAATTTCTTTTCCAAAACCTAAAAACTCAGTCGATCTCTCCCTCCCTGGCCTCACTTTGTGTTGACCATCACCACCATCACAACACCATTAAATTTTCACTTCTAGATAAAACCTTCAATACGAAAGTTGTAATTCACGTCGATAGCTACGCGTTGGAATAAACGATTTGTTGATCTAAGGTATATTTACATGAACCCTAATCTTAAAAATCTGATTTTAAATAAAGTTTCATAGTTATGTTGTCAATTGCTCAAGTCTATACGCGTACGTGTTAATTGTTATCGTTATATTGATTGTTTGATGCGTTAGGGTTTAAAAATGAATTTGTTTTTGCACGATCAGAAAAATTAAGTTTTTCAAATGTTAATTATTATGTTATATTCAAATTCCTTGCAAAAAACTATTGAGTTTAGGCTTTGGATTCGCTTAATTTCGTTTCTAGATGATCAAGTAATGCTTAATTGAAATTAACGTTGTGTTTTCGTGATTGATCAGAAATCTGGAATTGATAGACCATGAATTGGCATGTGAAACATATACCACTGGAAATATAATTTAATAACACTCAATTTAGACTAGGATATCATGTCGTTTGCTTAGGTATAACCCGAGATATGCTTGAATTAGTGTAAAAGTAGTTCTATACAGCACTTGCATGAAAATAACCTTGTATGATAAAATGTGTTAAATTCTGTGATTAAAGCTTTACATATTTGAAATTTACACAAAAATTACTTCACCTTTCATGTAGATATCATAGGCTAATTATATCTAGATCTTCGGATAATCGCGTGCGAATGTGGCTAACTAAACTAGAATCTAATCTATAAATTGCTCCCTGTTTTATACTCTGTGGATTGTGTTTATTGATTGAGCATGTAAGCTTCTGGAATATGAATTTTAACATGATATGTGACTTATTGTTAGTTTATGTCAATCTCTAAAACCTTATGCATTGGGCACAATAGAGCCGTACTTTATGTGGATTCTGATTTGAGCTGAAAAACTGAACATTCAAATTTCATGAATAAACTGTACAAATTGGCTAAACAAAATTTGCTAGATTTTTTATATGTGTTACTTTGACTTGTCCTTGAACTATGGCCACTAGTATTGTATCAATTGCATGTCCCTAACTCCGGTTATAGCCAAAACGATATCAGTGCGCGGTCAGAAACTGACTGGGCAAACCCCAAATGTACCCCTTCTGATTCCTGACTTTTATTTATCGTATGAGTCCCTGGCTAGACTTTTTGGAATCTATTTTAAGTATATTTATGATCTGGAGTTTTCCATGTTTACGTGAATTTTGTACTATGAGATATTATGCTAACTGTTCATGAACTTTGTGCACCACGATAAACTGAAATTGTGAAAATGATCATTCATGACCTGAAACGTATTGTTTGACTTAGGTTTGACATGTTGACCAAAATTTGACATGAACCTATCTATGTTGACTTTAGTTGACTACTTTGACCAAGTTTGACTTTTGGTTGACTTTCGGTTGACTTGCATGATATAGTTGACTTTTACTTTGAAATGCGTCGAGTCGAGCAATAAGACAACTTATACTATGAAACCACCCTTATTTAAGATACATATATTGACCAACCCCCATACACCACTCATGTGGTATTGGGTTTTGTTGTTGTTGTTGTTGTTGTATAATGACCAACCTATATACGTATACTTAGGTTGCCTTACTCAGCGGTAAACCGTACAAGTTTTGTCTGTCATCCAAGCTTATTCAAAGGTGAGTCTACAGTCCCACTTTTTACATGTTTTCAGGGATGAGAATACACGCTGTTATACTTACTTTATCAAATGCTTTTGTATTGACACGAGTACTATATATGTGTACTGAGTTTGTTCACAAAGCCTCTAGCTTGAATACTTTTAATACCATCGGTGTAAGCACAATTTAGATGGACGGATCCGTTAGGTTGACAACCTCACCCACTATAAAAACAGTGGTGCATTTATTTTGAATATTAGATACGCTCAAACAAGTGTATAACATTTTAGGAGGTAAAGGCGAGTATAATGGCTTCTATACTCGGGTCATTGCTAGTATTCAAGTGCTCAGATTATACAAACGTTAAAATCTTGTGGTCAAGGAAACTAAACTATTTTTCTGATAACTGTTTTTTAGATACTGCTACATTACTTTAAACCTGTAGATTCACAAACATTACTGTTGACCTGTTTTTGCGTGTTTTTATTCTCAGGTCCTTAAGAGGTAGACTTCCGTTGTGTTTACTGCATGTCTGGCCGTGGAGTCAGCATTTGTTTTAAAGAACATTATTTACTTTCGCATTTAAAACTTTTATAACTGTTTAAATACTGTTGGCTTGTGGTTACGATCACAACAGTGTTTCTATTTTGGGATTATTGACTTATGTATGTTTTTGAAAGTCAACTTTTAATAAAATTAAATGCGATTGCTTTAAACGTCTCATATAGAGGGCGTAACTGTTAACTGTGGGACCTGGATTAACGCACCGTCAGATGGAAATTTAGCGGGGTGTTATAAATGACAAACCCATCATCATCTGTTTCCTCAAGATAAAAATCACTTAAGTTCAAATCCTCATCTACCGGTCCACCATCAGCCTCGGAATGTATAATTGGAATTATAACTTGCTCAGGCTCCTTATCATCAATTTCATCATGAGTAGAAATCATTTCTGAGTCCGTCTGAACCTGTTGAGCTTGAGAAGCTGATGAAGACCTCACACCACCACCCTTAGTTGAAATGTTCACCGTTAGATAATCTCCATCTACTCCTATCTCCCCCTCATGACTATTCTGAGCATCATAATCGTCATGCTCATTATCATGGTGAGCTCTTATTGGAGAAGAGCAGGAAGTAAGTTGATATCGTACTCGAGCGCGAAACAATGCTTGAAGCGAAGTGCGTTGAAGAACATCAAGATTAACTCGAGAAAACATACGACTGAAATATTCTTGCTCCAAAGCATCATAAAAATTTGGTGGATGTGAGGGTGATGGTGGTAAAGTGACAATAGGAACAGCAGCAGCAGCATCGGTTGGAGGCGATGTCAGTGGAAGTGTTTGATTTGCCGTAAGGGCAGGTAAGGATATTCATGCGGTATTATTCTTATATGTAGGGTTGTACATACTACTAGTCAGATTCGTGATATCCCCTTCTGATGAAGGTTGGGCAATAACCGGAGTTGTCGCCGGCGAAGTTTCTTTCGAAGCATCCGCCTCCACGACTTTAGTCTCATGGGACTCTGACAAAGTAGTAGAACTACCCGTCGGTTTAAATCTCGCAAAGATATTGCTATCTCTGACTCCTAAAATCATTGATATACCATGAGGTGATACATCTCTTTTAGTTAATGACTCTTCCTCCAGACCCTGAGTTTCAGAATCCGAAAGAGAAGTGGTTTGAACCAATGGATCACTTTCATGAACCAAGAGATCAGTCTGCTAGAAGTCTGATAAATGTCCCGAAGGATTGTCATGTTGACTCGTTTCCATGGGACACGCCAGATCTCCCTCATCAAGATAAGCAGGACCTCGAGGCCCTGTTGTACGTTGAGGCACAGGAGGATTTCCAGCCGACACGCAGGGTGCATTTTTAAGACTTTTTGGCTCCCCTTCGGCTGTTCGGGACTTCAATGATTGAGTTTCCTCAATCGATTGAGTCAACGCAGACTTTACTGCAGAGGAAGACTTTACTTCCTTAGATGCCGAAGCATCTTGCTGTGTAGGATTTATTATCAAGTCCTGTTTAGATTGGATGGGCTTATTGGTCTTTTTACCATCCGTGCGTTTAGCTCTCTTGCCTACCGAAACTTGTGCTTCATTTGCGTTTAGCTCTCTTGCCTACCGAAACTTGTGCTTCATTTAGTGTAGGGCTTACTGTTATTATTGGATGTGATACGGCGATGGGTGAGGGTGACCTAATTGGCTCTAGATCTTGGTCCGTATCACCAATGGTTGGAGTAACTGTTTGGCAGACGATGGGTGTCGAAGTCCTAGATCTAGTTACTCATTGGGTTGGCAGAGTCTGAATCATCTCATTAGGAATAAATCGAGTTCTCTTAAGAGAATGTTTAGGAGATGATTCAGTTGCTGAAGAATCAGTGTCACTGCTCACTTGGGGTGTTGTTGAAAGGGTTGGTTCAATCCTAGATGATCTAGGTTCCCTGATCCTCACGTGTTGAGCTTGGTGTGCTACCTTAGAATATTTGAGGTTTACCCTAAGTGAAGGATTAGCTGGCCCAGGTGGTTGTACTACAGGTTCCTCTACAACCTCTGGGGCTGGAACCGCGGTGGGTTCAACTTGTGCTTGTTGTACCGGGTTCGAAAGAGGTATTCCTACAACCTCAAAATATGAACGCATTTGAGTGTCTTGGGGTGCAGCTAGACTCACAAGCCAATTTGGAATCGGCGCAGTGAATTGATTGTCAGATACCATCGGGGTATTCATCTTCATCTCCCCAAATCTTTTCATCTGTAATCCATGTGTACCAGGTACAAATATATTTGCATTTCTGCAAGCATTTATAGCATCATGGATAAAGATATAGAAAAACCTTTCACAAGGGATGTATGAACCCTTTGGCTTATCAACTTGGGCTTGAACCAAATCCGATAGAAGTTCTGCATAGTCAAGAGTCTCTACTCTTGTGAATGAGTAGAACAGCCTCAGCATTGGCACCGTCAAGCTATCTGATCCACTCCTTGTTATCAACAAGCATCTGTTGATGATTGAGAAGATCACATACCACCTTGAGTGCAAGTATTTCTTCTGAAACTTAGCCGGTGGAACATTGGTAGCTCCAACATAACCAAGATCAAAGATTGATGACATCATTTGCTGAGTAGCAGGGAAAGCAAGAGCATTCTATACAAGAGGAAGCTGAAAGATCCTCCTGAAGTCAGCTTTTGTGATACTCCTCATCCCTTGTACTCCTCTTACCTCAAACTCAAATCGAGCTTGTGTACCCTCTGGATTTGCAGCAGTAGGTTGTGTAGCTTCCACAAACCTAATAGTTCTATTCAGTAGCTCTAGATCTATTACAGGCACACTGGCAGTTGAGCTTAGAGCAGGCCACAATGTATGCCTCTCTAATATTGCAGTCCAGTAGTTGCAGGGAATGTTGGTTTCAGAGTTGATGAAGTGATTGTTCGCCATTTAGCTGTATAAATAAGAAATAGAAGACCTCAAGATGTTTAACATAAAGCACATATCTCTATTCTTATTTGCCTTTGAAATCCTTTATATTTTTCAAGTTTTATAATTGTTATCGTTTTTCTAAGTTATAAAAATCATTTATTCCAAATATGAACAAGTAATTGACAAACATGACATTTATATGATATTCATTACAGTACAAAATCATCATGCAAAGTCAATTATATAACACAAAGAATCAGAACAACACTTAGTCATATTTAAGCACAAATCAAGCAGATTCGGTAGTCATGAAAACTTGAGATTCTGTAACCAAATAAGCTTGAGTTTTCATACCAAAGACTTAAATAAAGCATGTAAGATTTATCAAGTTGAAAATCTCAAATTTTGAAAGTACCAAATTACAGACTCGGTAAAAATGCCAAGAACAGATTCGGTATCTTCAAAAAACACACATAATCATCCAAACATGCATATTCAGTCTTATATCATGCAAAAATATGATCATAATCAATTAACAACTCAATCAAAGCAGAAAAGCATGTTAATCATTTGAACAGACTCGGTACAGTTGCAAGAACATATTCGGTATGTACAGAATCCATCAAATATTCAATTAAACATGTAATCAGACTCGGTCAATTGATAGATCAACTAATTTAACATAGATTTGACAAGAATTTATGTTAATTAACCAAATCAGACGAGTTTAATCTTAGAATTAAGAAACTCGACATAGATTCTGAAATGTCCCATTCATATCGATTTATAAACGTTCCATATTAATTGATTTCGTTGCGAGGTTTTGACCACTATATGAGACGTTTTTCAAAGACTGCATTCGATTTTAAAATAAACCATAACCTTTATTTTATCGATGAAGGTTTAAAAATGTTACGACGATTATCAAATAATGATAATCTAAAATATAGCGTTTTCACATGATTATTACATAATGGTTTATAATAATATTACACATCAATTTAAGTCTTCGAAAGCAGTTTTTAAACAATATTATACAAGCATGCTGACTAGAACTCTTATCCATAAATTAGCATGCAACAGTGAAAGCTCTTAATAATCACCTGAGAATAAACATGCTTTAAACGTCAACAAAAATGTTGGTGAGTTATGTTTTTAACCTACATATTTCTCAAATCGTAATAATAGACCACAAGATTTCATATTTCCATTTCTCATAAACAACATGCAATCTGCATAAAAATCATTCATATGATGAACATCTGGTAACCGACCTTAACAGGATACATATAGAATATCCCCATCATTCCGGGACTCTCATCGGACATGATAAATCGAAGTACTAAAGCATCTGTAACTCGGATGAGGCATGTTAGGCCAAATAGATCTATCTTTAGGATTCGCGTCAATTGGTGGCAATTATAATAAACACCAATTCTTAGGCTACCAAGCTAAAAAGTGGCATATTCAGTTCGATAATTCAACATAGAATGTAATTTTGATTACTTGTGTCTATTTTGTAAAACATTTATAAAACTGCATGTATTCTCATCCCAAAAATAATAGATTTTAAAAGTGGGACTATAACTCACTTTCACAGATTTTTACTTCGTCGGGAAGTAAGACTTAGCCACTGGTCGATTCATGAACCTATAACAAATATGTACATATATATCAAAGTATGTTCAAAATATATTTACAACATTTTTAATACGTTTTACTGTATTAAATTTATTAGGTCAGCTGTCCTCGTTAGTAACTTACAACTAGTTGTCCACAGTTAGATGTACAGAAAATAAATCAATATATATTATCTTGAATCAATCCACGACCCAGTGTATACACGTCTCAGGTTAGATCACAACTCAAATTATATATATTTTTGGAATCAACCTCAACCCTGTATAGCTAACTCCAACATTACTGCATATAGAGTGTCTATGGTTGTTCCAAATAATATATATACATGGGTCGATATGATATGTCAAAACATTTGCATACGTGTCTATGGTATCCTAAGATTACATAATATATTAGAATACATGTATAATACAATATGAGTTAGCTAGGATATGATTAATATAGATTTGTTACCAATTTTCACGTAGTTACAACAAGCAAAAATATCCAATTTGTTTTACCCATAACTTCTTCGTTTTAAATCCGTTTTGAGTGATTCAAGTTGCAATGGTTTCATATTGAACTTAAGTTTACGAATCTAAACAGAAAAAGTATACGGTTCTAGTCAGAAATACAGGTTACAATTCATTTTTGTAAAGGTAGTCATTTTAGTCCGAAGAACGACGTCTAGATGACCATTTTGGAAAACATACTTTCATTTTGAGTTTAACCATGATTTTTGGATATAGTTTCATGTTCATAAGAAAAATTATTTTCCCAGAATAACAAATTTTAAATCAAAGGTTATCATAGTTTTTAATTAACTAACCCAAAACAGCCCGCAGTGATACTACGACGGCGTATATCCGGTTTTACGGTGTTTTCATGTTTTTAGGTTTTAAATCATTAAGTTTGCATATCATATAGATATAGAATATGTGTTTAGTTGATTTTAAAAGTCAAGTTAGAAGGATTAACTTTTGTTTGCGAACAAGTTTAGAATTAACTAAACTATGTTCTTGTGATTACAAGTTTAAACCTTCGAATAATGTAGTTTTATATATATGAATCGAATGATGTTATGAAAATCATTACTACCTCAAGTTTAGTAGGTAAACCTACTGGAAATGATGAAAAAATAAGTTGAGCTTCAAAGGATCTTTGATGGCTTGGAGGTTCTTGAAATAGAATCATGACACAAAAACAAGTTCAAGTAAGATTATTACTCGAATTAAGATAGTTATAGTTATAGAAATTGAATCAAAGCTTGAATATGAATATTAACTTGATTTAGAAAGATAACCTACTATAAATAACAAAGGTTTCTTGATCTTAGATCATTCCTTGGAATGGATTAGGAAACTTGGAAGTAAACTTGTAAACTTGGAAGTGTTCTTGATGTGTTCTTGAGTAATTCTTTTTATGATGATTTTGATGATTTTTGCTGGAAAAATAGTAACTTAGACGTTCATGGAAGAGTGTGTGTGTTTTGAGAGAGAATTGGGAAGAAAATTGGAAGTGAAATGGAGTAGGTGGTGAGTGGTGAAGGTGAGTGGAGTTAAAAAGAGTTCTTGTTTTTGTTTCCTTGCTCATAAGTTATGCTAGATGTTAAATGATGGTTCCCACATGGTTAGGTGACTCACATGGGCTGCTAAGAGCTGATCATTGGAGTGTATATACCAATAGTAAATACATTTAGAAGCTGTGTATTGTACAAGTACAAATACGAGTGCATACGAGTAGAATTGTTGATGAAAATGAATGAGGATGTAATCGTAAGTATTTTTGTTAAGTAAAAGTACTTTGATATGTGTCTTGATGTCTTTCAAAAGTGTACTAATACATCTAAATACACTACATGTATTTACATTTTAACTGAGTCGTTAAGTCATCGTTAGTCGTTACATGTAAATGTTGTTTTGAAACCTTTAAGTTAACGATCTTGTTAAATGTTGTTAACACATTGTTTATTATATCTAATGAGATGTTAAATTATTACATTATCATGATATAATGATGTATCTTAATATGATATATATACAGTTAAATGTCGTTACAACGATAATCGTTACATATATGTCTCGTTTCGAAATCCTTAAGTTAGTAGTCTTGTTTTTACATATGTAGTTCATCATTATTATACTTAATGGTATGTTTACTTATCATTTAACATGTTTATATATAGTGTATCAATATCTTAAAATGATTCATATGTAAATAGTAAGACATTGTTATAACGATAATCGTTATATATACCGTTTTCAAGTTTCTTAATTCAATAGTCTCATTTTTATGTATATAACTCATTGTTAAAATACTTAATGAGGTACATACTTATCATAATATCATGATAACTATATATATATATATATATATATATATATATATATATATATATATATATATATATGTATATATATATACATATATATATGTATATATATATATACATATATATATGTATATATATATATATACACATATATATATCTATATATATATATATATCCATATGTATGTCATCATATAGTTTTTACAAGTTCTAACGTTCGTGAATCGCCGATCAACTTGGGTGGTCAATTGTCTACATGAAACTCATTTCAAATAATCAAGTCTTAACAAGTTTGATTGCTTAACATGTTGGAAACATTTAATCATGTAAATATAGTTTTCAATTAATATTTAATCATGGAAAAGTTCGGGTCACTACAGTACCTACCCGTTAAATAAATTTCGTCCCGAAATTTTAAGCAGTTGGAGGTGTTGACGTATCTTCCTGAAATAGGTGCGGGTATTTCTTCTTCATCTGATCTTCTCATTCCCAGGTGAACTTGGGTCCTCTACGAGCATTCCATCGAACCTTAACAATTGGTATCTTGTTTTGCTTAAGTCTTTTAACCTCACGATCCATTATTTCAATGGGTTCTTCAATGAATTGTAGTTTTTCGTTAATTGTAATCTCGTCTAATGGAATGGCGAGATCTTCTTTAGCAAAACATTTCTTCAAATTCGAGACATGAAAAGTATTATGTACCCCGGCTAGTTGTTGCGGTAAGTCAAGTTGGTAAGCTACTGGTCCGACACGATCTATAATCTTGAATGGTCCAATGTACTTGGGATTTAGTTTCCCCCGTTTACCAAATTGAACAACGCCTTTCCAAGGTAAAACCTTAAGCATGACCATCTCTCCAATCTTAAATTCTATATCTTTTCTTTTAATGTCCGTATAGCTCTTTTGTCGACTTTGGGCAGTTTTCAATCGTTGTCGAATTTGGATGATCTTCTCGGTAGTTTCTTGAATTATCTCCGGACCCGTAATCTATCTATCCCCCACTTCACTCCAACAAATTGGAGACCTGCACTTTCTACCATAAAGTGCTTCAAACGGCGCCATCTCAATACTCGAATGGTAACTGTTGTTGTAGGAAAATTCTGCTAACGGTAGGTGTCGATCCCAACTGTTTCCGAAATCGATAACACATGCTCGTAGCATGTCTTTAAGGGTCTGTATCATCCTTTCACTTTGCCCATCAGTTTGTGGATGATAAGCAGTTCGCATGTCTAGACGAGTCCCCAATGCTTGTTGCAATGTCTGCCAAAATCTTGAAACAAATCTGCCATCCCTATCTGAGATAATAGAGACTGGTATTCCATGTCTGGAGACAACTTCCTTCAAGTATAATCGTGCCAACTTTTCCATTTTATCATCTTCTCTCATTGGCAGAAAGTGTGCTGATTTGGTGAGACGATCAACTATTACCCAAATAGTATCAAAACCACTTGCAGTCCTTGGCAATTTAGTGATGAAATCCATGGTAATGTTTTCCCATTTCCATTCCGGGATTTCGGGTTGTTGAAGTAGACCTGATGGTTTCTGATGCTCAGCTTTGACCTTAGAACACGTCAAACATTCTCTTTACATATTTAGCAACATCGGCTTTCATACACAGCCACCAAAAATGTTTCTTGAGATCCTTGTACATCTTCCCTGTTCCAGGATGTATTGAGTATCTGGTTTTATGAGCTTCTCTAAGTACCATTTCTCTCATATCTCCAAATTTTGGTACCCAAATCCTTCCAGCCCTATACCGGGTTCCGTCTTCCCGTATATTAAGATGCTTCTCCGATCCTTTGGGTATTTCATCCTTTAAATTTCCTTCTTTTAAAACTCCTTGTTGCGCCTCCTTTATTTGAGTAGTAAGGTTATTGTGAATCATTATATTCATAGCTTTTACTCAAATGGGTTCTCCGTCCTTTCTGCTCAAGGCATCCGCTACCACATTTGCCTTCTCCGGGTGGTAACGAATCTCGAAATCGTAATCATTTAATAACTCAATCCACCTACGTTGTCTCATGTTTAGTTGTTTCTGATTAAATATGTGTTGGAGACTTTTGTGATCGGTATATATAATACTTTTGACCCCATATAAGTAGTGCCTCCAAGTCTTTAATGCAAAAAAAAACTGCGCCTAATTCCAAATCATGCGTCGTATAATTCTGCTCGTAAATCTTCAATTGTCTAGACGCATAAGCAATTACCTTCGTTCGTTGCATTAATACACAACTGAGACCTTGCTTTGAGGCGTCACAATATATCACAAAATCATCATTCCTTTCAGGTAATGACAATATAGGTGCCGTAGTTAACTTTTTCTTTAACAATTGAAACACTTTCTCCTGCTCATCCTTCTATTCAAATTTCTTCCCTTTATGCGTTAATGCAGTCAAGGGTTTTGCTATTTTGGAAAAATCTTGGATGAACCTTCTGTAGTAACCAGCCAGTCCTAAAAATTGGCGTATATGCTTCGGAGTTTTCGGGGTTTCCCACTTTTCAACAGTTTCAATCTTTGCCAAATCCACTTGAATACCTTCTTTGTTCACTATGTGACCGAGGAATTTAACTTCTTCCAACCAAAATGCACACTTTGAAAACTTACGTACAGTTTTTCTTTCCTCAACAACTCTAGCACTTTTCTCAAATTTTCTTCGTGCTCTTGATCATTCTTTGAGTAAATAAGTATGTCATCGATGAAAACAATGACAAACTTGTCAAGGTATGGTCCACATACTCGGTTCATGAGGTCCATGAACATAGCTGGTGCGTTAGTCAACCCAAACGGTATAACCATAAACTCGTAATGACCGTAACGCGTCCTGAAAGCAGTCTTCGGAATATCATCCTCCTTCACCCACATTTGATGATAACCAGAACGTAAATCTATCTTCGAATAAACTGATGAGCCTTGTAGTTGATCAAATAAGTCGTCGATTCTCGGTAGTGGATAACGGTTCTTGATGGTAAGTTTGTTCAACTCTCGGTAGTTGATACATAACCTGAATGTACCATCCTTCTTTTTGACAAACAAAATAGGAGCTCCCCATGGTGATGTACTTGGTCGTATGAAACCACGTTCTAAAAGTTCTTGTAGTTTGCTTTGGAGTTCCTTCATTTTTCTGGGTGCGAGTCTGTATAGAGCACGAGCTATTGGTGCAGCTCCTGGTACAAGATCTATTTGAAATTCAACGGATCGGTGTGGAGGTAGTCCCGGTAATTCTTTCGGAAATACATCGAGAAATTCTTTTGCGACGGGAACATCATTGATGTTCTTTTCTTCGGTTTGTACTTTCTCGACATGTGCTAAAACAGCATAACAACCTTTTCTTATTAGCTTTTGCGCCTTCAAATTACTAATAAGATTTAGCTTTGCGTTGCTCTTTTCTCCGTACACCATTAAGGGTTTTCCTTCTTCTCGTACAATGCGAATTGCATTTTTGTAACATACGATCTCTGCTCTCTCCTTTTTCAACCAGTCCATGCCAATTATCACATCAAAACTCCCTAACTCTACTGGTATCAAATCAATCTTAAACGTTTCGCTAACCAGTTTAATTTCTCGATTCCGACATATTTTATCTGCCGAAATTAATTTACCGTTTGCTAATTCGAGTAAAAATTTATTATTCATAGAAGACAATGGACCACTTAATTTAGCACAAAAATCTCTACTCATATAGCTTCTATTCGCAACCGAATCAAATAAAAACATAAGCAGGTTTTTCATCAATAAGAAACGTACCCATAACAAGCTCCGGGTCTTCCTGCGCCTCTTCCGCATTAATGTTAAAAACTCTCCCACGGCTTTGCCCATTATTATTTCCCTGGTTTGGGCAAGTTGTTTTGTAGTGGCCCTTCTTTCCACATCCGAAATAAATAATGTGGGCAGTATTTGTTCTTTTAGTCACTGGTCCGAATGCTTCACACTTTGTTGCAGCATGACCCTTCCTATTACATTTGGTACATACTACTTCACAAAATTTACCCGGATGATATCCTTCACACCTATAGCATGGAATTTTTTGATTGTTGTTGTCATTGTTGTTATTGAGATTGCTATTAGGATTGATGTGGTTGTTATTGTTGTTGGGACGTTTGGTGAAGTTATTGTTGTTGGGACGCTTGTTGTAGTTGTTGTTGGGATTGCGATTGTTGTTGTTGCTATTGATCTGGCAGTTGTTGGGATAGTTGTTGCGATTGTGGTTGTGATTGTTGTTGTTGTTGTTGTTGTTGTATGGGTAACTCTTGTCACTGTTTTCCTCCCACTTTTTCTTGACTTGTTTCGTGTTGGCCTCTTTGGCCGCCTGTTCTTTAATACTTCCCTCAATCTGATTTATGAGTTTGTGAGCCATTCGACTTGCCTTTTGTATGGAGGCGGGCTCTTGTGAACTCACATCTTCTTGAATCCTTTCTGGTAACCCTTTTACAAATGCATCAATCTTCTCCTCTTCATATTCGAACGCTCTTGGACATAATAGGCTCAACTCTGTGAATCGTCGTTCATACGTGGCGATGTCGAAATCTTGCGTTCATAATCCTCTAAGCTCTACCTTAAGCTTATTGACCTCGTTTCTGGGACAATACTGCTCGTTCATCAAGTGCTTGAATGCTGACCACGGTAGTGCGTAAGCAGCATCTTGTCCCACTTATTCGAGATAGGTGTTCCACCATGTTAACACAGTACCTGTGAAGGTATGTGTAGCGTACTTTACTTTGTCTTCTTCAGTACATTTACTTATGGCAAACACCAATTCAACCTTTTCGGTTCACCATTTCAATCCGATTGGACCCTCGGTTCCATCGAATTCCAAAGGTTTGCATGCAGTGAATTTTTTGTAGGAGCATCCTACACGAGTTCTTGTGGAATTTGTTCCACTGCTAGAACCAGAGTTATTGTTGTTATTTTGCATTGCGGCTTGCACCACAGCTATGTTCGCAGCAAGGAAAACACGGAAGTCTTCCTCGCTCATGTTCAAGTTCTGACGAGTAGTCGGTGCCATTTCCTTCAAAAATAGCCAAAAGAATTAAGTTAATCATATAGAATATTAGGAGTAGTCAATAGTATTTCGTAGCATAATATGAACTTATTTATAAAAGCTTTTTCTTCATATTAGCGTTTTATAGTTTTAATTCGGGTAGTACCTACCCGTTAAGTTCATACTTAGTAGCTAATATACAATTCAACTACTACAATTCTATATGAAAAACTGATTACAATAATATTTCACATTCAAACTTATATACAATATTTTGTAAACTTACAATATCGCTATTTTACATATAGCATGAAATATAGCACATAAAAACTTTGCTACTCGGCAGCTATAAAGGCAATTCTAGTTAATACGCAAGTTGTTTAGCAAAAGAAATAAAGACACGTAATTCATAAGTCCAGAAACAAGTCATGCATTCTAGTTTTACTAAGAAGACTTCCCATCCTTGGTCTTGTGGAAAGTAACCGTTATGACCATTGGCTAGGCAGCATGTTGTAATGTCGTCAAAAGGACGAGGGTTTCGTAATGTCCAACAGCCCCGTAATAATCTAAAAACCTTGTTTCTCACCCCAACTACTGAATCCGTCACCTGTGGGAATGTTTCATTTAATAGTTGTAATCTGATGTTCTTTTTCTCACTTTGGTGAGAAGCGAACATCACTAACCCGTAAGTATAACATGCTTCTTTATGTTGCATGTTAGAAGCTCTTTCTAACTCATGAAATCCTAGGTTGGGATATGTTGAGTCAAAATAGGTTCTTAACCCGTAGCGTAAAATTGCATTTGGGTTCCCCGCATTTAACGCTTTAAAGAAAACACGGCGTAACTTACGGTCTCCTCAATGCGATATACCCCACCTATCAAAGGAAAGCCTTTTATAAACTAAGGCATTTCTGGAAAGTCTTTCAAATGTTTGATAAGTTAATTTCGCCATAACTAAATGCGCTGATGAATTCTGACCGACTCTAGACAAGATTTCCTCAATCATATCCTCTGGTAGGTCTTCTAAAATATTCGGTTGTCTACCCTTAACGTCCATTTTATTTTTATACTGTAAAATAGACAAGGATTAGATTCGTAAAAGATAATTAACAAATAATACAAACAATTTTTACATAGAACATAAAAGTACAAGCACACTACAATACATATAATACACAACATAATTACAACCCTCTAATCTGAATCACTGGTTTCTTCTTCTTCAGACTTGGTTCGTTTTCCTAATTTTCTAGGGATATATGGTGTTCCTCTAATACGAGCCATTGTTTTCCACAATGGTTTAGAAAAACCTGGTGGTTTAGAGGTTCCCGGGTTATTGTTACATTTTAGGAAATACGGATGTTGCCGATACATATAATGTTCATCGGGGGTTAGAATCAGGTTTCTCTATTTTTATACCTTTACCCCTATTATTTTCTTTTGCTTTATTAAATTGGGTCGAGGTAATTTCTATAACATCATCGGAATCCTCATCGGGATCCGATTCATCAGAAAATTGGTAATCTTCCCAATATTTTGCTTCCTTGGCGAAAACACCATTGACCATTTTTAAATTTGGTCCGTTGGTTGAGGATTTTCTTTTATTTAATCGATTTACTGTAGGTATCAATATTTCTTCCTCCGGAACCTCTTCTTCTTCCGGTTCCTCCTCTTCCGGTTCCTCCTCTTCCGGTTCCTCTTCGGGAATTTGTGAATCTTCCCAAAGTATATTCGACTCTTCATTATTATTAGGTGAGTCGATGGGATTTGTACTAGAGGTAGACATCTATCACACAATATCAAGCACGTTAAGAGATTAATATATTTACATGTTAATAATATATAGTTTCCAACAAAAAATGTTAAGCAATTATTTTTGAAGAAAAATACAATCGAAGTCCAGACTCACTAATGCATCCTAACAAACTCGGTAAGACACACTAATGTAAAAATTCTGATTCTCTAAGACCAACGCTCGGATACCAACTGAAATGTCCCGTTGATATCGATTTATAAATGTTCCATATTAATTGATTTCGTTGCGAGGTTTTGACCTCTATATGAGACGTTTTTCAAAGACTGCATTCGATTTTAAAACAAACCATAACCTTTATTTTATCGATGAAGGTTTAAAAATATTACGACGATTATCAAATAATGATAATCTAAAATATAGCGTTTTCACACGATTATTACATAATGGTTTACAATAATATTACACATCAATTTAAGTCTTCGAATGCAGTTTTTAAACAATATTATACAAGCATGCTGACTCCAACTCTTGTCCATAAATTAGCATGCAATAGTGAAAGCTCTTAATAATCACCTGAGAATAAACATGCTTTAAATGTCAACAAAAATGTTGGTGAGTTATAGGTTTAACCTACATATTTATCAAATCGTAATAATAGGCACAAGATTTCATATTTCCATTTCTCATAAACAACATGCAATCTGCATAAAAATCATTCATATGATGAACACCTGGTAACCGACCTTAACAAGATGCATATAGAATATGCCCATCATTCCAGGACTCTCATCGGACTTGATAAATCAAAGTACTAAAGCATCCGTAACTCGAATGAGGCTTGTTGGGCCAAATAGATCTATCTTTAGGACTCGCGTCAATTGGTGGCAATTATAATAAACACCAATTCTTAGGCTACCAAGCTAAAAAGGGGCATATTCGGTTCGATAATTCAACATATAATGTAATTTTGATCACTTGTGTATATTTTGTAAAACATTTATAAAACTGCATGTATTCTCATCCCAAAAATAATAGATTTTAAAAGTGGGACTATAACTCACTTTCACAGATTTTTACTTCGTCGGGAAGTAAGACTTGGCCACTGGTCCATTCACAAACCTATAACAAATATGTACATATATATCAAAGTATGTTCAAAATATATTTACAACATTTTTAATACGTTTTACTATATTAAGTTTATTAAGTCATCTGTCCTCGTTAGTAACCTACAACTAGTTGTCCACAGTTAGATGTACAGAAAATAAATCGATATATATTATCTTGAATCAATCCACGACCAGTGTATACACGTCTCAGGCTAGATCAAAACTCAAAGAATATATATTTTTGGAATCAACCTTAACCCTATGTAGCTAACTCCAACATTACTGCATATAGAGTGTCTATGGTTGTTCCAAATAATATATATACATGGGTCGATATGATATGTCAAAACATTTGCATACGTGTCTATGGTATCCCAAGATTACATAATATATTAGAATACATGTATAATACAATATGAGTTAGCTAGGATATGATTAATATAGATTTGTTACCAATTTTCACGTAGTTACAACAAGCAAAAATATCCAATCTTGTTTTACCCATAACTTCTTCGTTTTAAATCCGTTTTGAGTGATTCAAGTTGCTATGGTTTCATATTGAATTTAAGTTTATGAATCTAAACAGAAAAAGTATAAGTTTATAGTCAGAAATATAGGTTACAAGTCATTTTTGTAAAGGTAGTCATTTCAGTCGAAAGAACGACGTCTAGATGACCATTTTGGAAAACATACTTCCATTTTGAGTTTAACCATGATTTTTGGATATAGTTTCATGTTCATAAGAATAATCATTTTCCCAGAAGAACAACTTTTAAATCAAAGTTTATCATAGTTTTTAATTAACTAACCCAAAACAGCCCGCGGTGTTACTACGACGGCGTATATCCGGTTTTACGGTATTTTTCGTGTTTTCAGGTTTTAAATCATTAAGTTAGCATATCATATAGATATAGAACATGTGTTTAATTGATTTTAAAAGTCAAGTTAGAAGGATTAACTTTTGTTTGCGAACAAGTTTAGAATTAACTAAACTATGTTCTAGTGATTACAAGTTTAAACCTTCGAATAATGTAGGTTTATATATATGAATCGAATAATTTTATGAACATCATTACTACCTCAAGTTTAGTAGGTAAATCTACTGGAAATGATGAAAAAATAACTTGAGCTTCAAAGGATCTTTGATGACTTGGAAGTTCTTGAAATAGAATCATGACACAAAAACAAGTTCGAGTAAGATTATTACTCAAATTAAGATAGTTATAGTTATAGAAATTGAATCAAAGCTTGAATATAACTATTACCTTGATTTAGAAAGATAACCTACTGTAAATAACAAAGGTTTCTTGATCTTAGATTATTGCTTGGAATGGATTAAGAAACTTGGAAGTAAACTTGTAAACTTGGAAGTGTTTTTGATGTGTTCTTGAGTAATTATTTTTATAATGATTATAGGTAATAACTGTGACAACCCGGAAATTTCCAACCAAATTTAAACTTTAATCTTTATATGTTTCCGACACGATAAGCAATATTTGTTAAGTTAAATTTCAAGAATTTTAAACTATGTTCATACATTCATTCAACCTCGACCAAGTTCCAACGATTCACGAACCATTAAATGAATATGATTATATATGTATATGTGTATATATATTATAACTTGAAACGTAAACAAAATATTAGATTAAATACTTTATATGATTGTATCTATTTCAAAATGTTTATCAATGGAATTACAAGATAAGATCAAATGATTAAATTATCAGATATATTGAATTATGATTACAAGTCTCTGTTGAAAGGCCCACGTTGATTTGAGAAATCTTTTCATTTTAAGAATATTTGAAAAATGGCAAAGTGATTTATAAATAAGAACAAATTATCAATCATTGAGAACTAGACAAAGGATAGTGGAAGATTGAATCTCATAAAGACTCGATTGATCTATTTAGTTTCAAACGTACAAAAACGTTTTCAGTTTAAAAAGAACTTTATTATTAAAACGTATATAACTTTTATAAATATCTAGAACCAATTTTGACAACTCATTACTTAACTAGTATAATAAAGTTAACGATATTTATATTCTATTTTATTAAATATATATAACGATTTAAATTAATATTATATATATTTATACGCGTATTATACGTACATAGTTTTATACTTTTACTATATGCAATAATGTACGTCCTTCGGCCGCAACTTAACCAGCATTAACTACAATCTCTGTCGCAATTCAACAAATTCCAATTCATAATAAATCAAGTATATATTTGATTTTACACTTTCATCATCGATGTACCTGAAACTTTTCAGATAACATCATTCGTACTTTGCGAAATTCACAAGAATTCCACGAACTGAACATCATACATCAACAAATAACAAAGTGTTGATTCATAATTTCAATGTCATTAAAGAAATACTGCGTAAAAGTTATGTACTTTTTAAAGCCTTTAGGGATTATTAAATTCTAGTTTCAACCGTAAATCAAATGAGTTTAATTTAACATTAACTCATTAAATCTATGTTACATCTGAAGAAAATATACATATATATATTTTCATAAAGACTGTAATAAAATTCTTTTGTACAAAATATTAATTGTGAAATTTTTTTAACGAGTAGGTAATACCCGAGAGATATATAAATTCACAGTTAATATGTAACATTCTTTGAATCTGATTCAGCAAATCATCCATTATACTCCCTACTTTCACAACAATATACATTCTTTTATAGAAATCAAAACAACCATACTCATTCAAAATTTAATTACATATTCTGATTTTGAAATCTCAAAATTCAACTTGAGATATGACCAAAATCATCACTCTTAGATCCTTACATCTTTCACAAGCTGTATTTTGACTTCAAAACTGTGTTAGAACATCAAATGTATGTTAACGATTACAATCTGTGTTCAAACCCTTCGAAAATTTCTGAAGACACTTCGAATGATGAGCAATCGAGATGATGATCCAACCACATGTTACCCACAGTTATGTACCCGAAAAACTTTTGAAACCAAAGTAAAAGTTTAAACAACGTATTCGCGTCAGATTCTTTGGCATTTATTAGCAAAAATAACTTTGCGACTCCTATTCAAAGTAGCCAGTTTTGTCACAGCTCCAGCAAGTCAACTTCGACTTTTCAGTCAGACTAACCTTATTATAACCTTGAGATATACACCATCGTTACCAAAAAACCTTTTACATTCCACTACATTATTAGCAGATGTACCAACAACTTCATTACCCTTTGACTTTAGCCTCTCCAAAAAGTCATTATAATTATTCATTGAAACCCCATCATTTACTCATTCGCATCTTGTAATGAGAATTGCCATACGAATCATTGGGAATTAGCAATCAGTATTTTGAAATCTCGCAGCATGTCTACGCCAACAGTTATATGTATATATATATTGTCTATCTTCTGGACTTAATTTGAATGTGAAGTTTCTGAAAAACACTCCGAACTACGAATTGGTTCTCCGAAAAAAAAATACTGATGAAGCAGCAAAAACTATAAACGACTTTAAACGGAAAAAGCTGGATGATAATGATGAAGTGTGCTGGCAAAGCGCAGAAAAAGAGAAGTTTTGAAACTGGAAAACGGATTGAGCAAAGTAGGAAGGAGGCTGTGGACAAATTACAAAGACTGAACCTGACTTCAAAGGATCCAAATGATTCAGTACCTGCTAAAGTCATTAACGAATACCTTGCTCCTGACTTTAAACCCCTGCGGACAATATTCTTCATCATCCTCTGATATTAGAAATTCTAAAATATCATCATATCTTTCATTATAAATATCCTCCATATTTCTGAAGATATTTTCTTAATTTTTCTTATTTGAAATCATTTACCTCTTCGCGCTATCTATATTACATCATAAAAGAAACTATTTTAGTTTCTAAATTCTGAAACATTCAAGTTTAAAATAGGAATATTTTGAAGTAGTGTTGGAAACTGAAGCATGAATTAGTATAATATAATGACACTTGATCAATGTGATTATATTACAGTAAGTCATGCTGAGTTTCTAAATGGAACGTGATGATTCATAGATCATAACATCATCATGTGCCATGTTATACGACTCTTGTGTTCTATTTAACCTCTAAAATATCAAGAAAATATTTCTTGATGATTCGGCCTTTTCCAAGGTATTCTAGTAATTTGACAAGTCAAGATCGTGCCATCACAATTTCCTTCCGAGAACATTAACAATGTTCATTCCGAAAATCATATCTGTGAATTCTGGACTATTACAAGCGGTGCTTAATCGCAAGAAGAAGAAACAAAAGGACAAAACTCCGAAATAGAAATTGGGGTATAAATTGTAGCAAATAAAAGAGAGCATTAACTGTGGATAACAATGATTATAGAAGACATAAGCAGAGACTTTGAAATATAAGGGAAGATATAAAGCCCAACGACAAACCAGAAATTATAAACCATATATATCGATGCATATAGCAATATAAAGGCACGGGAGAACTAGAAACACTATAAACCCAAGAGTATAGTAGAAGTAAATAGATTCTTCCGGTGGGAGATGAAAAAGAAGAATGACCGATATGAAAGTTAGAAGTATATCGAGAATCAGAACTGGATGGAGTATATTGATGAATACTTTAAAATATGAGTTGAGGGGGAAAGAATAGAAGGTGATGAAACATGACTAGGAACTTAGAAATCAACAGATTTAACTCACACAATGGCGGAATAAGTGAATCAAACCCTCTAGTGAATAGGTTAAGTTTTTTTTTTTGATTAATTTAGTCAAACCACAACTAAATCAAGTGTGATTAGATCAACACCTAGAGCTATTATTCACCACCTGGGTGATTTGGACTGAGAGAGAATCAGAGGAGCTTACTAGATCTGAGTGTGTGTAACAAATGAGAGGCTTAACCTAAAATGAAGAACATAAGACTTTATATACCCCTGCTGTTGACTCACCCATACGATTCATTCATCACACGTACGAGTTGGCTTCATCAGCCGTACGGGTGATCACTCACTCGTGTCTTCTCATTTAGGTTGTAATTGTGACTTAGCTCAGCATCAACCGTGCGTATGAACCTGTCAGCCGTACTAGTGAGGCTTCACTCATACGTCTGACTAAGTCTAACATAGTCAAACATCTAAATCTCGTTCCTGCAGTTCCTGTAACCACATACAAACACGGATAGGATAATAACGAGCAATCATGGTGGCCTGTAAATTGTTGTATCTGCAATGGACGTGGGTAGATGTCTAGGGACTTGCATAAAATGCATCAACAGAGGGTGTGAGTTGTAAGGAAACGAAGGAGGTGAATTTATAAGAAAATCTCCGACAGAACAAGTTTAGAATTAACTTTTGTTTAGAATTAAAGTCAAGTTTAGAATTAAAGTCAAGTTAGAAGGATTAACTTTTGTTTGCGAACAAGTTTAGAATTAACTAAACTATGTTCTAGTGATTACAAGTTTAAACCTTCAAATAATGTAGGTTTATATATATGAATCGAATGATTTTATGAACATCATTACTACCTCAAGTTTAGTAGGTAAATCTACTGGAAATGATGAAAAAATAACTTGAGCTTCAAAGGATCTTTGATGACTTGGAAGTTCTTGAAATAGAATCATGACACAAAAACAAGTTCGAGTAAGATTATTACTCAAATTAAGATAGTTATAGTTATAGAAATTGAATCAAAGCTTGAATATAACTATTACCTTGATTTAGAAAGATAACCTACTGTAAATAACAAAGGTTTCTTGATCTTAGATTATTGCTTGGAATGGATTAAGAAACTTGGAAGTAAACTTGTAAACTTGGAAGTGTTTTTGATGTGTTCTTGAGTAATTGTTTTTATAATGATTATAGGTAATAACTGTGACAACCCGAAAATTTCCAACCAAATTTAAACTTTAATCTTTATATGTTTCCGACACGATAAGCAATATTTGTTAAGTTAAATTTCAAGAATTTTAAACTATGTTCATACATTCATTCAACCTCGACCAAGTTCCAATGATTCACGAACCATTAAACGAATATGATTATATATGTATATGTGTATATATATTATAACTTGAAACGTAAACAAAATATTAGATTAAATACTTTATATGATTGTATCTATTTCAAAATGTTTATCAATGGAATTAGAAGATAAGATCAAATGATTAAATTATCAGATATATTGAATTATGATTACAAGTCTCTGTTGAAAGGCCCACGTTGATTTGAGAAATCTTTTCATTTTAACAATATTCGAAAAATGGCAAAGTGATTTATAAATAAGAACAAATTGTCAATAATTGAGAACTAGACAAAGGATAGTGGAAGATTGAATCTCATAAAGACTCGATTGATCTATTTAGTTTCAAACGTACAAAAACGTTTTCAGTTTAAAAAGAACTTTATTATTAAAACGTATATAACTTTTATAAATATCTAGAACCACTTTTGACAACTCATTACTTAACTAGTATAATAAAGTTAACGATATTTATATTCTATTTTATTAAATATATATAACAATTTAAATTAATATTATATATATTTATACGTGTATTATACGTACATAGTTTTATACTTTTACTATACTTAAACTTTACCTTTACTTAATTTTTACTTTACTTTAACTTTAATATTTCATACTTTAATAATTCACTTTAATAATTCATACTTTAATAATTCACTTTAATAATTCATACTTTAATAATTCACTTTAATAATTCATACTTTAATAATTCACTTTAATAATTCAAAAATCTATTATAAATAGAATTCAATAGGTTTCATTATTTCATAGAAACTTGAAAATATTTTTCTCTAAACTCTCTCAATCGATTTACATATATATATTTACTCCGTATTATTTCAAGATATTATTAGTATACATAAAATATTACGACGGAATGCTGTCCGAGTGATTTCGAAATTGTTTTTCGAGTGGGATAAGATTAAGGAAATTATGGGTTATAGCTATGGAGGTGATTGAGTATGGTTCATGGGTATGCTCGTGAGGTCAATGTAGTGTTTATCATTTCCGTTGCGTCTACTTACCTTTCCTGCAATATTGAATCTCAATATTGATACGTGAGTACTCATAATTTAACTTTTACATACTAATTGTGTATCCCTGACTAGTGCTCGAGTATTTAGGATTATGCATGCTTGTACTTTTGATATTGCCCTTAGACAGGTTAGGTTGAATCTTGAATTAGTTACACTTGCGGTTGAGATAAGGTATAAGATATGCATGTCCTTGGAAATCTAGCGAAAAATTAAGAACTTTTCCTTTAGATATCGAATGGTTTCGATGAACGGATTAGAAGTTATAATCAATTGAATTTTCGATATTTTTATTAAAAATGATTATTATTATCGTCGTTCTAGTTTTATCTTATTATTATCATTATTATTATCTTTATCAATAAAAGGGATTTATCATTAAACTTGTTATTTTTTTTTTATTATTACTATCGTTATTATCGTTAAAGTTATAATTAGTATTATTATTATTATTATCCAATTATTATTATTATTATTATTATTATTATTATTATTATTATTATTATTATTATTATTATTATTATTATTATTATTAGTATTATTATTATTATCATTATTAATATATATATATCATTATTTAAAAATGGTTATTGTTATTGTTATTATTATTATTACTATATTATCATTAAGATAATTATTAGTATTATCGTTAATAATGTTATAGTAACTATCATTATTAATATTAGTGTAATTAAAACAAATATTTGTAACACCTAATTATTTTGATTACTATTATTATCATTATTATGAACACGATATAAAAGATGATTAAAAGCTATTAAACGAAACGATTAGGAAATAATGAGTAAGAGTATCATGATGAAATTAAAATATTATAAGATATTGATTTAGATAAAATTATCGTTCTTATTATTTTTATCATTACTATTATTATTAAAAGTATCGTTAGTATTAAAACTATCATTTTAACAAAAATTATCATTTTAATAGAAATGTCATTGTAACTATAAAATATCATTATTATTATTATTATTATTTTAAATAGAATTATTATTTAAAAGATAATATTAAAAATTATCGTAAATATTAAAGCTATCATAATTAGAATTATCGTTTTATCATAATGTCATCTTAGTAATTATAAATATTGATATTTTTATAATAATAATTAATATTACAAAATAATACAACTTTTACTTACTATCATTATATATATTATTTTATCAAATAAATATGTGATACAAACATATTTTACTACGTGTAATAACTTACTTTAATAATACCTATCATATTATCTTTATGATATTAAATGAACCCTATAAATTTTATTACTTAGTATATATAAAAGTATATTTTATTATATAAATTTAATATAAAATTTTATTTATTAATAAATAAATTATATTATTTACTCTAATAAATCTTTTAAAAATATATAAAAATATAAAACGACGATATTTAAACTATATATTAATCATGTATAGATTTTTGGAAATTATTTTGAGTCAAATTTACTTTTGTTGACTTTTGCATATTAGTCTCGAGCATTAGGATTGTGGTACACTATGACTTGACCTAATTTGTTAGACAAATATTGACCAACACATAAATATATATAATTAATTTAGGTTCATGAATCCGAGGCCAACCTTGCACTTGTTCAATGACGTTGTATGTATTTTTACTACGAAATACAGTATGGTGAGTTTCATTTGCCTTTTTACCCTTTATATTTTTGGGACTGAGAATACATGCGCTTTTATAAATGTTTGACGAAATAGACACAAGTAATTGAAACTACATTCTATGGTTGAATTATCGAAATCGAATATGCCCCTTTTTATTAAAGTCTGGTAATCTAAGAATTAGGGAACAGACACCCTAATTGACGCGAATCCTAAAGATAGATCTATTGGGCCTAACAAACCCCATCCAAAGTACCGGATGCTTTAGTACTTCGAAATTTATATCATGTCCGAAGGAGGATCCCGGAATGATAGGGGATATTCTTATATGTATCTAGTTAATGTCGGTTACCAGGTGTTCACCATATGAATGATTATTTTTGTCTCTATGCATGGGACGTATATTTATGAGAACTGGAAATGAAATTCTTGTGGTCTATTAAAATGATGGAAATAAATGATTATGATAAACTAATGAACTCACCAACCTTTTGGTTGACACTTTATAGCATGTTTATTCTCAGATGTTAAAGAAATCTTACACTGTGCATTTGCTCATTTTAAAGATATTACTTGGAGTCTTTCATAGCATATTTCGAAGAACGTTGCATTCGAGTCATTGAGTTCATCAAATATTATTGTTAAATCAATTTATAGTTGGATAGTGGATATTATGAAATGGTATGCATGCCTGTCAATTTTCGATGTAAAGAAAGTTTATCTTTTAAAAACGAATGCAATGTTTGTAAAATGTATCATATAGAGGTCAAATACCTCGCAATGTAATCAACTATTGTGAATCGTTTATAATGTATATGAACGGGTCCTTTCAATAACCAAAGCTTATATTTGATGATTTTTTCTGGAAAAATAGTAACTTAGACGTTCATGGAAGAGTGTGTGTGTTTTGAGAGAGAATTGGGAAGAAAATTGGAAGTGAAACGGAGTAGGTGGTGAGTGGTGAAGGTGAGTGGGGTTAAAAGGAGTTCTTGTTTTTGTTTCCTTGCTCATAAGTCATGCTAGATGTTAGATGATGGTTCCCACATGGTTAGGTGACTCACATGGGCTGCTAAGAGCTAATCATTGGAGTGTATATACCAATAGTAAATACATTTAGAAGCTGTGTATAGTACAAGTACAAATACGAGTGCATACGAGTAGAATTGTTGATGAAAATGAATGAGGATGTAATCGTAAGCATTTTTGTTAAGTAGAAGTACTTTGATATGTGTCTTGAAGTCTTTCAAAAGTGTACTAATACATCTAAATACACTACATGTATATACATTTTAACTGAGTCGTTAAGTCATCGTTAGTCGTTACATGTAAATGTTGTTTTGAAACCTTTAAGTTAACGATCTTGTTAAATGTTGTTAACACATTGTTTATTATATCTAATGAGATGTTAAATTATTACATTATCATGATATAATGATGTATTAATATATCTTAATATGATATATATACAGTTAAATGTCGTTACAACGATAATCGTTACATATATGTCTCGTTTCGAAATCCTTAAGTTAGTAGTCTTGTTTTTACATATGTAGTTCATCGTTATTATACTTAATGATATGTTTACTTATCATTTAACATGTTTATATATAGTGTATCAATATCTTAAAATGATTCATATGTAAATAGTAAGACGTTGTTATAACGATAATCGTTATATATACCGTTTTCAAGTTTCTTAATTCAATAGTCTCATTTTTATGTATATAACTCATTGTTAAAATACTTAATGAGGTACATACTTATCATAATATCATGATAACTATATATATATCCAAATGTATGTCATCATATAGTTTTTACAAGTTTTAACGTTCGTGAATCGCCGGTCAACTTGGGTGGTCAATTGTCTACATGAAACTCATTTCAAATAATCAAGTCTTAACAAGTTTGATTGCTTAACATGTTGGAAACATTTAATCATGAAAATATAGTTTTCAATTAATATATAATCATGGAAAAGTTCGGGTCACTACAGATTCGGTATAATCAATACTTTTTCAAAATTAAGTGTCACAATCATGTTATTTGCATTATTTTATGGTTTAAAAGTGTTCAATCATCTCAAATTTACAACATGTGATACTTAAATTTGAATATACTAAAAATTTAAAGATACTTAGAGACGGATTCGGTAGATTAGGTAGACTCGGTATATTAGCTCAGATTCGGTATGCAATTAGAGTAAAGTGAGAAAAAGTTTGACTTTGACCCTGCTATTTATAGATACCGAATGTTTTGAAGATATGGGCTTTACCGAATGGGCCTTAAATACCGAATGCAGTTCAATTTTCAAATTCAAACAAATTCACTTCAAATTTTGACAAATATTTATCAAAAATCATTCAAGACTATCACATTTTTTATGAAGAACATTTCTGAGACAATTTATGAAAATTTTGAACTTACCGAATCTGTACAGTTGGTTGTCAGATTCGGTATAATGCTAAAATTAGCATTTATTCATTAAAAATTCACATCTTTTTGGATTTTATCTTTTCCAATTTTTATGAATTTTATAAAACAAGATTTGCACTTAGAAAATTTTGAATTATGTACACAGTACAAATCTTCAGTGATACCAATTGTTAAAAAGGGTTGCATACTGAGATGTACACAAGCCTTAGTGAATTATTTTCAGATATAAATAAAGAATATATGAAATTCACTTTTGAAAAACAATTTTCTATTCATTTTCTTCCATTTTCTCCCCCTCAAAATGTGATATACAAGAAAGTAAATCACCATTTTGATATTTTCCCAAGAAAATGAATTAACTCCCCCTTGAAATATGATATCAATGAGTTACCTCCCCCTTTTGTAACCATTGAAACTTAATTCCAGAAAGTTGACACAGATCTAAATGGCTCCCCCTTGAAAGATGTTAACAAAAGCATAAGAAATCAGTTGCTCCCCCTAGAAAGTATCTACTCCCCCTAAACACAAGATCCCAAGTATAAGTCCCAATGGATCTAAGGAATGTCAAGCACTATACTCTACCATGCCAATCTCTTTAATCAAAAACTTTAGCCTAAGTTCATCTAAAGGCTTAGTGAACATGTCAGCTAATTGCACTTGGGTAGGCACAAAGTATAACTCTACATCTCCTTTTTCTACATGGTCCTTAATGAAATGATAACGATTATCAATGTGTTTAGTCTTAGAATGCTAGACCGGGTTGCTTGTAATTGCTATAGCACTTTGTGAATCACAGTAAATTGGGGTCTTAGAAATCTTAAAGCCATAGTCCAAAAGTTGAGTTTGTATCCACAAAACTTGTGAACAACAGTGAGCTGCAGCAATGTACTCAGACTCAGCTGTTGATAAAGACATACAGTTTTACTTTTTGGATGACCAACCAACTAGCCTATTCCCCAACATCTGAATTGATCCAGATGTGCTCTTTCTATCAACATGGCAACCGCCATGGTCCGCATCAGTATAAGCAGTGAGATCAAAATCGGATCCATGAGGATACCAGATCTCAAGGTTAGGTGTACATTTAAGGTCCTGTAAAAATCCTAACAACCGCTCTTTGGAGTGTGATTTCTTAGGGTTGGACTGAAAGCAGGCACAGATAGTTACAACAAATGTAATGTCAGGCCTACTTGTAGTGAGATACATTAAAGAACTAACCATGCTTAGATAAAGCGTAATGTCAAAGGGTTCCCCATTAGCATCAGTATCCAGTAAAGTCCTCATTGGGGTTGTCATTGGTTTTAAAGCAGTCATTTTAAAATGTTTTAGCATATCCTTGATATACTTTATTTGACTGACAAAAATCCCATTTGGTAATTGTTTTACTTGTAACCCCAAGAAGAATTTAACTGGTCAAGCATGCTCATTTCGAATTTGTTGGCCATAAGGTCACCAAATTCTTTGCATAAGGCCGGGGACGTGGAACTAAAAATAATGTCATCAACGTAAATTTGAACCAAGAGAATGTGACCGTGGTTTTTACGGATGAATAGCGTTGTATCAATCGTTCCGCGAAAGAAGCCATTGTCCAACAAATACTTTGTTAAGGTCTCGTACCATGCACGCGGTGCTTGCTTCAGACCATACAAAGCTTTCTCCAAGTAGTAGACGTGGTTTGGATGAATGGGATCGACAAAGCCTTCTGGTTGATCAACATAAACTTTCTCTTGAAGATGACCATTCAGAAAAGCAGTTTTGACATCCATTTGAAACACCGTGAACTTCATATGAGAAGCAAATGCAAGGAAAAGACGAATAGCCTCAATCCTAGCAACCGGAGCAAACGTTTAGTCATAATCAATACCCTCTTATTGTCGATATCCCTTAGCCACAAGACGTGCCTTATTTCGAACCACAATTCCATCAGAATCCTTCTTGTTCTTAAAGATCCACTTAACCCCTATTGGTCGTTGACCCGTTGGTCTTGGAACTAATCGCCATACTTTCAAACGATCAAATTGATTGATCTCTTCTTGCATTGCTACCACCCAGTTCGGATCTAGTAAAGCTTAAACAACCGTTGTTGGTTCAATCTTACTAATAAAGGCAGTGTATAGACACATATTCCGAGTTGCCCTTCAAGTTGAGACTGGAGTAGATGCATCTCCAATGATAAGATCAATTGGATGACTTTTAGTCCATCGATTGTTATGTGGAAGAGGGTGTACATCAGTGGTATCCATTGAAACATCAACCGTTGTTGACGTTGAGCCTTGATCCGCTTGATCTGATGTAACACTTTCCAATGGATTTAGTTGAGTATCTGGAGAAACAACTAGAGTTGTATTAACAGATATATCTTGAATTGGTTCAAGATTAGCATCAGGAGGTGGGAGGGAGGATGAAGAAGCAACGGGTGAATTAGTTGGTGTTGTATCTTCATCGAAAAGACTTGGTTGAGTCTCCACAGTAGTTGACTGTGATGGTGTAACCGGTACGGCTTGAACATTCGAATTCCATTAAGGAGCATAAAGACTATGAAACAAGATATCCAGTTCCTCTGTTGTTACCGCAGGAACACCCTTCTTTAAGAAAATTGAATTTTGCGCGGAAGAAGAAGTAGTCAGGTTAGGATCGGGTTTTGAACTGAGTTGTTCAAAAGCCATTCCCGATAACTCATCGAACCTTACATTGATGCTTTCCTTGATCGTATTTGTCCGTTTGTGATAGACACGATAGGCAACTTTGTTCGAAGAATAACCGAGAAATATGGCCTGATCGCCATGAGGATCAAACTTTCTGAGGCTGTCAAAATCGTTAAACACATAGCATATACAACCAAAGACACGAAAATATTTGACATTCGGACGTCTACCATGTAGTAACTCATAAGGAGTTTTATCAAAACGTTTATTAATGATACAACAATTTTGGGTATAGCATGTAGTGGAAATGGCATCCCCCCACATTTTTGGAGGTAGTTTGGAGTAAGCAAGCATCGTTCGAGCTGCTTCGCACAACATACGATTACGTCATTTAACTACTCCATTTTGTTGAGGGGTTCGTGTAGCAGAGAACTGATGTTCAATGCCTTGGTCTTTCAAATAACTATCAAGCAGGTCATTCTTAAATTCTGTCTCATTATCAATTCAAATACTCTTAACATGCTTGTTAAAAGAGCATTGAGTCTTTTTGATGAACTCAATGATAATGGCGGGGGTTTCTGACTTAGTCCTTAGAGGAAAATCCACGTAAATCGGGTATAGTCATCTACAATGACAAGCACATGTTTCCGGCCACCAAGGCTAGAAATACACATGGGTCCACATAAGTCAATATGTAGTAATTGCAAGGACGATGAAGTACTGGGGTTTTGCTTAAGCGGATGATTAGTCCGTTTTAACTTACCCATCACACATGATGGACACACATGATGCTTATCATATTGAAAGCATGGAATACCATCAACTAAGTCTTTAGAGACCAATCGATTAATACCCTTGTAATTCAGGTGTGACATCCGGTGATGCCATAACCATGAATTTTCCTTTGTTGAACGAGTAACCAAACACATGGTTGCATGTGAGGGTGCATCATTGAGGTCAATAGTATAAAGTGAAGCACAACATTTACCAACAAGGAGATTGTTTCCATCGGTGGATTGCATCGAGCATTGACGACGTTCAAACAAAACCTTGTGACCTCCGTCACAAAATTGGTTGACACTAAATAAACTGCACCCCAAACCCTTAACATATGAGACCCGTTTGATCGTTATGCCATTTTCCACAAAATCTCCATAACCCGTTATTGCTGCAATCTCATCATTTCCGAAAGTAACCATTCCTAGGAATTTGTAAACGAAATTTACAAGCAAGGATTTATCGCCCGTCATGTGTCGAGAGCAATTGGAATCGATATACCAAACACAGACGTCGAAACTCTGAAAACCGTAATTTCCTAGAGTTTGGGTACCCAAAGTTTCTTGGGTCCTATACGGTTAGTACCAACAATAAACTTTGGATCAATAATGAGATAATCACATAAAGCATCATGCAATTTAGACAATAAAGTATCATTTAAAACCACATTACATGAAGCATCGTATGCAATATCAAGTTTTACATCATTATCAGAAGTCTTAACACACAACTTATTCCAAGCAGATGTTTTGTTCACAGACGAAAATTTAAAGACATGAGATGATTTCCTAGGTCGACTAGCAGATTGCTTTGGTTTGGTTGCTACTTTCTTAGTTGTGGACTTAGGAACCCATACAGACTTGTAAGTCAAATTTGGATTATGACCCGTGACACGAAAAATACATCTGTTAGTTAGACGTCCAAACTTTTCAGTTGACACATGAGATGATTGATTTTGCAAAATTTCCAAATTAATTTTACGTTCCTTTGCATCATACTCACTCAAATTAGGTTTTGGACTCGTGTGTTGTGTTGACTTGACTGATTTCATTAAAAGACTTTCCTTTAATTGATTTGACATTTGAATCATAGGAATCTTTTCAGTTAACACAGAACCATTTTGAGAATGAACTCTCTTGACAACAAATTGAGTTGAAGGTGCAACTTTTGAAACACGTTTACCAAATTGAGAACGTAGTGGGTTTTGAAGAATAGTAATGGGTTTTGCATCCGTAGATGTTGTTGTTCCCTTCCCTTTCTTAGTAATCCCACCAACACATTTAGGCACATTGGTTTCAACAGTAGATGATTGCTTAAGTATGTTAGCCTGTTTCAGTTGAATTATTTTTTATTTTAAGCTCTTAATCTCAAGACATAATTCCTCTACAGAAACTAGCACTTCACCTTCCTTAAAATCATAAGTACATTCTTTCTTAGGAAGCAGAGGCAACTTATCACACAAATCAAGCATTTGTTCTAATGATTGACACTTAAGTTGCAAATCAACATTTTCCTGTTCAACTATACCTAATATACGTTTCAAGTTTCGTACAACAAGTATGTTTGCGTAAAATTCATTCAAAGGATCAATTGTTGTGTCAAAGTCTATCAAGTTTTCAACAGTTGGTTCATCTTGAGGTTCTACCTTTACTTTTAAATCAGTTTGACCTAGGGATTCTGTCTCAAAGAAGACAATTAGTTCATGTGCTAGGTCTTCACAGAAACCATTATCAGAACACGCAGTTAAGGCCGGTAGAATTGGTTTCACATCAAAAGTTGGTTCATCAAACACCTCATCTATGGCAGTAATGCTAGAACTAAGTTTGTTAAACACTTCATTCTCAAGCATTAAAATGTATTTCTCTAGCATGAGTGTTGGGATATAAACCAGTCTACGCTTAGGCACATAATTTTCCTGTTGCATATTCTTTTTAGTTTCAACAATTTCCTTCAAGAAATTAGGATTTGATTTACCCATTTTAGCATTAATTTTCTCATATATTAAGCTAATTTGATGGTATTTTCTAGATTTCCGATTAACAATAATATCATCAAAATCAGCATCAGAAGCATGCACAAAATAAGATGGTAAACCAGCTTGAAAGTAATCAGAATGATATAATCCTGAAATCCTTTTGGAAGCATTATCTAAGATCTTAGGATCTTCATAACCCAACCCCCACTTGTCACCATGAATTGTTTTTGGTCTATTCATGAAAATCATTTGTTTTGAAAGTTCCATATTCATTATAGCTTTGGATTGATCTGTTCGATAGAGTTTTTCCTCATATCGAGCAAGTTGTGCTTTCATTTGAAAAGACTCTTTTGACAACGAAGAGATTTCAGAGTTCTTTTCAATTATGGGGTTTTCCAATTGAATAATTTTCTTGTTTAGCTTTGAAAGTGTGGGTTCATGTTGAGTTTTCAAATCAGAAAGATCTTTTTCTAAAAATTGAACTTTTTCTGCAAGTCGTTCCGATTTTAGACGATTATCTGTCCTTTCGACCTTAATCGCATGAATTGATTTTTAAGATCTTCCAACTCAGTTTCCGTTGAGCTGAGTTGGACAGTCAATCTTTGTAATTCCGATTGTAATTTAGATGAAGATGGTTTGGTCTCAGAAAGTTTGATTTTATCTTTTAAAATCATGTTTTCAAATTTTAAACCTTTGACTTCTTTTGACATTGAGACCAAATTCTTCATCATGTCATTTTGCACTTTTATAAAATCAGGTGGAATTTCAGATGATTGTACCTCATCATCATCAGATGCTGAGTCAGAATTCTCCATTGCTTCCTTAGCTTTGATGAGCTTTGAAATGTCCCGTTCTTATTGATTAAAAACGTTCCATATTAATTGATTTCGTTGCGAGGTTTTGACCTCTATATGAGACTTTTTTCAAAGACTGCATTCATTTTAAAACAAACCATAACCTTTATTTCATCAATAAAGGTTTAAAAAGCTTTACGTAGATTATCAAATAATGATAATCTAAAATATCCTGTTTACACACGACCATTACATAATGGTTTACAATACAAATATGTTACAACAAAATAAGTTCTTTTAATGCAGTTTTTACACAATATCATACAAGCATGGACTCCAAATCTCGTCCTTATTTAAGTATGCGACAGCGGAAGCTCTTAATAATCACCTGAGAATAAACATGCTTAAAACGTCAACAAAAATGTTGGTGAGTTATAGGTTTAACCTATATATATCAAATCGTAACAATAGACCACAAGATTTCATATTTCAATACACATCCCATACATAGAGATAAAAATCATTCATATGGTGAACACCTGGTAACCGACATTAACAAGATGCATATATAAGAATATCCCCATCATTCCGGGACACCCTTCGGATATGATATAAATTTCGAAGTACTAAAGCATCCGGTACTTTGGATGGGGTTTGTTAGGCCCAATAGATCTATCTTTAGGATTCGCGTCAATTAGGGTGTCTGTTCCCTAATTCTTAGATTACCAGACTTAATAAAAAGGGGCATATTCGATTTCGATAATTCAACCATAGAATGTAGTTTCACGTACTTGTGTCTATTTTGTAAATCATTTATAAAACCTGCATGTATTCTCATCCCAAAAATATTAGATTTTAAAAGTGGGACTATAACTCACTTTCACAGATTTTTACTTCGTCGGGAAGTAAGACTTGGCCACTGGTTGATTCACGAACCTATAACAATATATACATATATATCAAAGTATGTTCAAAATATATTTACAACACTTTTAATATATTTTGATGTTTTAAGTTTATTAAGTCAGCTGTCCTCATTAGTAACCTACAACTAGTTGTCCACAGTTAGATGTACAGAAAAAAATCGATAAATATTATCTTGAATCAATCCACGACCCAGTGTATACGTATCTCAGTATTGATCACAACTCAAACTATATATATTTTGGAATCAACCTCAACCCTGTATAGCTAACTCCAACATTCACATATAGAGTGTCTATGGTTGTTCCGAAATATATATAGATGTGTCAACATGATAGGTCGAAACATTGTATACGTGTCTATGGTATCTCAAGATTACATAATATACAATACAAGTTGATTAAGTTATGGTTGGAATAGATTTGTTACCAATTTTCACGTAGCTAAAATGAGAAAAATTATCCAATCTTGTTTTACCCATAACTTCTTCATTTTAAATCCGTTTTGAGTGAATCAAATTGCTATGGTTTCATATTGAACTCTATTTTATGAATCTAAACAGAAAAAGTATAGGTTTATAGTCATAAAAATAAGTTACAAGTCGTTTTTGTAAAGGTAGTCATTTCAGTCGAAAGAACGACGTCTAGATGACCATTTTAGAAAACATACTTTCACTTTGAGTTTAACCATAATTTTTGGATATAGTTTCATGTTCATAATAAAAATAATTTTCTCAGAATAACAACTTTTAAATCAAAGTTTATCATAGTTTTTAATTAACTAACCCAAAACAGCCCGCGGTGTTACTACGACGGCGTAAATCCGGTTTTACGGTGTTTTTCGTGTTTCCAGGTTTTAAATCATTAAGTTAGCATATCATATAGATATAGAACATGTGTTTAGTTGATTTTAAAAGTCAAGTTAGAAGGATTATCTTTTGTTTGCGAACAAGTTTAGAATTAACTAAACTATGTTCTAGTGATTACAAGTTTAAACCTTCGAATAAGATAGCTTTATATGTATGAATCGAATGATGTTATGAACATCATTACTACCTTAAGTTCCTTGTATAAACCTACTGGAAAAGAGAAAAAATGGATCTAGCTTCAACGGATCCTTGGATGGCTCGAAGTTCTTGAAGCAGAATCATGACACGAAAACAAGTTCAAGTAAGATCATCACTTGAAATAAGATTGTTATAGTTATAGAAATTGAACCAAAGTTTGAATATGATTATTACCTTGTATTAGAATGATAAGCTACTGTAAGAAACAAAGATTTCTTGAGGTTGGATGATCACCTTATAAGATTGGAAGTGAGCTAGCAAACTTGAAAGTATTCTTGATTTTATGAAACTAGAACTTTTGGAATTTATGAAGAACACTTAGAACTTGAAGATAGAACTTGAGAGAGATCAATTAGATGAAGAAAATTGAAGAATGAAAGTGTTTGTAGGTGTTTTTGGTCGTTGGTGTATGGATTAGATATAAAGGATATGTAATTTTGTTTTCATGTAAATAAGTCATGAATGATTACTCATATTTTTGTAATTTTATGAGATATTTCATGCTAGTTGCCAAATGATGATTCCCACATGTGTTAGGTGACTCACATGGGCTGCTAAGAGCTGATCATTGGAGTGTATATACCAATAGTACATACATCTAAAAGCTGTGTATTGTACGAGTACGAATACGGGTGCATACGAGTAGAATTGTTGATGAAACTGAACGAGGATGTAATTGTAAGCATTTTTGTTAAGTAGAAGTATTTTGATAAGTGTATTGAAGTCTTCCAAAAGTGTATAAATACATATTAAAACACTACATGTATATACATTTTAACTGAGTCGTTAAGTCATCGTTAGTCGTTACATGTAAGTGTTGTTTTGAAACCTTTAGGTTAACGATCTTTTTAAATGTTGTTAACCCAATGTTTATAATATCAAAAGAGATTTTAAATTATTATATTATCATGATATTATGATGTACGAATATCTCTTAATATGATATATATACATTAAATGTCGTTACAACGATAATCGTTACATATATGTCTCGTTTCAAAATCATTAAGTTAGTAGTCTTGTTTTTACATATGTAGTTCATTGTTAATATACTTAATGATATGTTTACTTATCATAATATCATGTTAACTATATATATAACCATATATATGTCATCATATAGTTTTTACAAGTTTTAACGTTCGTGAATCACCGGTCAACTTGGGTGGTCAATTGTCTATATGAAACATATTTCAATTAATCAAGTCTTAACAAGTTTGATTGCTTAACATGTTGGAAACATTTAATCATGTAAATATCAATCTCAATTAATATATATAAACATGGAAAAGTTCGGGTCACTACAGTACCTACCCGTTAAATAAATTTCGTCCCGAAATTTTAAGCAGTTGGAGGTGTTGACGTATCTTCTGGAAATAAATGCGGGTATTTCTTCTTCATCTGATCTTCACGCTCCCAGGTGAACTCGGGTCCTCTACGAGCATTCCATCGAACCTTAACAATTGGTATCTTGTTTTGCTTAAGTCTTTTAACCTCACGATCCATTATTTCGACGGGTTCTTCGATGAATTGGAGTTTTTCGTTGATTTGGATTTCATCTAACGGAATAGTGAGATCTTCTTTAGCAAAACATTTCTTCAAATTCGAGACGTGGAAAGTGTTATGTACAGCCGCGAGTTGTTGAGGTAACTCAAGTTGGTAAGCTACTGGTCCGACACGATCTATAATCTTGAATGGTCCAATGTACCTTGGATTTAGTTTCCCCCGTTTACCAAATCGAACAACGCCTTTCCAAGGTGAAACCTTTAGCATGACCATTTCTCCAATTTCAAACTCTATATCTTTTCTTTTACTGTCCGCGTAGCTCTTTTGTCGACTCTGGGCGGTTTTCAATCTTTGTTGAATTTGGATGATTTTCTCGGTAGTTTCTTGTATTATCTCCGGACCCGTAATCTGTCTATCCCCCACTTCACTCCAACAAATCGGAGACCTGCACTTTCTACCATAAAGTGCTTCAAACGGCGCCATCTCAATGCTTGAATGGTAGCTGTTGTTGTAGGAAAATTCTGCTAATGGTAGATGTCGATCCCAACTGTTTTCGAAATCAATAACACATGCTCGTAGCATGTCTTCAAGCGTTTGTATCGTCCTTTCGCTCTGCCCATCAGTTTGTGGATGATAGGCAGTACTCATGTCTAGACGAGTTCCTAATGCTTGCTGTAATGTCTGCCAGAATCTTGAAATAAATCTGCCGTCCCTATCAGAGATAATAGAGATTGGTATTCCATGTCTGGAGATGACTTCCTTCAAATACAGTCATGCTAACTTCTCCATCTTGTCATATTCTCTTATTGGCAGGAAATGTGCTGATTTGGTGAGACGATCAACTATTACCCAAATAGTATCAAAACCACTTGCAGTCCTTGGCAATTTAGTGATGAAATCCATGGTAATGTTTTCCCATTTCCATTCCGGGATTTCGGGTTGTTGAAGTAGACCTGATGGTTTCTGATGCTCAGCTTTGACCTTAGAACACGTCAAACATTCTCCTACGTATTTAGCAACATCGGCTTTCATACCCGGCCACCAAAAATGTTTCTTGAGATCCTTGTACATCTTCCCCGTTCCAGGATGTATTGAATATCTGGTTTTATGAGCTTCTCTAAGTACCATTTCTCTCATATCTCTAAATTTTGGTACCCAAATCCTTTCAGCCCTAAACCGGGTTCCGTCTTCCCGAATATTAAGATGCTTCTCCGATCCTTTGGGTATTTCATCCTTTAAATTTCCCTCTTTTAAAACTCCTTGTTGCGCCTCCTTTATTTGAGTAGTAAGGTTATTATGAATCATTATATTCATAGATTTTACTCGAATGGGTTCTCTGTCCTTCCTGCTCAAGGCATCGGCTACCACATTTGCCTTCCCCGGGTGGTAACGAATCTCAAAGTCGTAATCATTCAATAATTCAATCCACCTACGCTGCCTCATATTCAGTTGTTTCTGATTAAATATGTGTTGAAGACTTTTGTGGTCGGTATATATAATACTTTTGACCCCATATAAGTAGTGCCTCCAAGTCTTTAATGCAAAAACAACCGCGCCTAATTCCAAATCATGCGTTGTATAATTTTGTTCGTGAATCTTCAATTGTCTAGACGCATAAGCAATCACCTTCGTTCGTTGCATTAATACACAACCGAGACCTTGCTTTGATGCGTCACAATAAATCACAAAATCATCATTCCCTTCAGGCAATGACAATATAGGTGCCGTAGTTAGCTTTTTCTTCAATAACTGAAACGCTTTCTCTTGTTCATCATTCCATTTAAATTTCTTCCCTTTATGCGTTAATGCAGTCAAGGGTTTTGCTATTCTGGAAAAGTCTTGGATGAACCTTCTGTAGTAACCAGCTAGTCCTAAAAACTGGCGTATGTGTTTCGGAGTTTTCGGGGTTTCCCAATTTTCAACAGTTTCTATCTTTGCCGGATCCACCTTAATACCTTCTTTGTTCACTATGTGACCGAGGAATTGAACTTCTTCCAACCAAAATGCACACTTTGAAAACTTAGCGTACAATTCTTCCTTCCTCAATACTTCTAACACCTTTCTCAAATGTTCACCGTGTTCTTGGTCATTCTTTGAGTAAATAAGTATGTCATCAATGAAAACAATGACAAACTTGTCAAGGTATGGTCCACACACTCGGTTCATAAGGTCCATGAACAAATCTGGTGCATTAGTTAAACCAAACGGCATGACCATAAACTCGTAATGACCGTAACGTGTTCTGAAAGCAGTCTTTGGAATATCATCTTCTTTCACCCGCATTTGATGATACCCGGAACGTAAGTCAATCTTTGAATAAACAGACGAGCCTTGTAGTTGATCAAATAAGTCGTCGATTCTCGGTAGTGGGTAGCGGTTCTTGATGGTAAGTTTGTTTAACTCTCGGTAGTCGATACACAACCTGAATGTACCATCTTTCTTCTTGACAAACAAAACAGGAGCTCCCCACGGTGATGTGCTTGGTCGAATGAAACCACGCTCTAAAAGTTCTTGTAATTGGCTTTGCAGTTCTTTCATCTCACTGGGTGCGAGTCTGTAAGGAGCACGAGCTATTGGTGCAGCTCCTGGTACAAGATCTATTTGAAATTCAACGGATCGATGTGGGGGTAATCCCGGTAATTCTTTCGGAAATACATCGGGAAATTCTTTTGCAATGGGAACATCATTGATGCTCTTTTCTTCAGTTTGTACTTTCTCGACGTGTGCTAGAACAGCATAGCAACCTTTTCTTATTAGTTTTTGTGCCTTCAAATTACTAATAAGATGTAGCTTCGTGTTGCCCTTTTCTCCGTACACCATTAAGGGTTTTCCTTTTTCTCGTATAATGCGAATTGCATTTTTGTAACAAACGATCTCTGCTTTCACTTCTTTCAACCAGTCCATACCGATTATCACATCAAAACTTCCTAACTCTACTGGTATCAAATCAATCTTAAATGTTTCGCTAACCAGTTTAATTTCTCGATTCCAACATATATTATCTGCTGAAATTAATTTACCATTTGCTAATTCGAGTAAAAATTTACTATCCAAAGGCGTCAATGGACAACTTAATTTAGCACAAAAATCTCTACTCATATAGCTTCTATCCGCACCCGAATCAAATAAAACGTAAGCAGATTTATTGTCAATAAGAAACGTACCCGTAACAAGCTCCGGGTCTTCCTGTGCCTCTGCCGCATTAATATTGAAAACTCTTCCGCGGCCTTGTCCATTCGTGTTCTCCTGGTTCGGGCAATTTCTAATAATGTGGCCCGGTTTTCCACATTTATAACAAACTACATTGGCATAACTTGCTCCGACACTACTTGCTCCGTCATTACTCGTTCCGACACCATTTGTTCCTTTCGTTCTATTAACCCCTGGTCCGTAGACCTCACACTTCGCCGCGCTATGACCATTTCTTTTACACTTGTTGCAAAATTTGGTGCAGAACCCCGAGTGATACTTTTCACACCTTTGGCATAGCTGCTTCTGATTGTTGTTGTTGTTGCGGTTATTATTGTTGTTGGGATGATTGTTGTAGTTGCTGTTGTTGTTGTTGTTGTTGTTGTTGTTGTTGGGCCGTTTGTTGTAGTTGCGATTGATGTTCCGATTGTTGGGATAATTGTTGCGATTATTGTTGTAATTGCTGTTGTTGTTGTATTGGTGATTCTTATCACCGTTTTCCTCCCACTTTCTTTTGACTTGCTTCACATTGGCCTCTTCAGCAGTCTGTTCTTTAATTCTTTCTTCAATCTGGTTCACTAGTTTGTGAGCCATTCTACATGCCTGTTGTATGGAGGCGGGCTCGTGTGAACTTATATCTTCTTGGATTCTTTCCGGTAATCCTTTCACAAACGCGTCGATCTTCTCTTCCTCATCTTCGAATGCTCCCGGACACAATAGGCACAATTCTGTGAATCGTCTTTCGTACGTGGTAATATCAAAGCCTTGGGTTCGTAACCCTCTAAGTTCTGTCTTGAGCTTATTGACCTCGGTTCTGGGACGGTACTTCTCGTTCATCAAGTGCTTGAATGCTGACCACGGTAGTGCGTACGCATCGTCTTGTCCCACTTGCTCTAGATAGGTATTCCACCATGTTAACGCAGAACCTGTGAAGGTATGCGTAGCGTACTTCACTTTGTCCTCTTCAGTACACTTACTTATGGCAAACACCGATTCTACTTTCTTGGTCCACCGTTTCAATCCGATCGGTCCTTCGGTTCTATCAAATTCCAAAGGTTTGCAGGCAGTGAATTCTTTGTAGGTGCATCCTACACGATTTCCTGTACTGCTAGATCCAAGGTTATTGTTGGTATGTAGCGCAGCCTGTACTGCGGCTATGTTTAAAGCTAGAAAAGTACGGAATTCCTCTTCATTCATATTCACGGTGTGTCGAGTAGTCGGTGCCATTTCCTTCAAAATAGTCAAATGGAACAAGTTAATCATACAGAATATTAAGAGTAGTTAATAGTATTTCGTAGCATAATATGAACTCATTTATAAAAGCTTTTTCTTCATATTAGCATTTTATAAGTTTAAATTCGGGTAGTACCTACCCGTTAAGTTCATACTTAGTAGCTAATATACAATTCAACTACTACAATTCTATATGAAAAACTGATTATAATAATATTTCGCGTTCAAACTTTTACACAATATTTTACAAAATTACAATACCGCTTATTTTACATATAGCATGAAATATAGCACACAATAAATTTGATACAAGACGGTTGTGAAGATAATTCTAGCTAGTACACAAGTCGTTCAGCAAAGGCAATAAAGACACGTAATTCATACGTCCAGAAACAAGTCATGCATTCTGGTTTTACTAGGATTACTTCCCATCCTTGGTCTTGTGGAACATAACCGTTATGGCCGTTGATAAGACAGCGTGTTGTAACGTCGTCAAAGGGACGAGGGTTACGTAATGTCCAACAGTCCCGTAACAATCTAAAAACCTCATTTCTTACCCCAATTACCGACTCCGTCACTTGTGGAAACGTTTTGTTTAATAATTGTAGCCCGATGTTCTTGTTCTCACTTTGGTGAGAAGCGAACATTACTAATCCGTAAGCATAATATGCTTCTTTATGTTTCATGTTAGCCGCTTTTTCTAAATCACGAAGTCCAATATTCGGATATATTGAGTCAAAATAATTTCTTAACCCATTGCGTAAAATAGCATTTGGGTTCCCAACAATATATGCGTCAAAGTAAACACATCGTAACTTATGGATTTCCCAATGTGATATCCCCCATCTTTCGAACGAAAGCCTTTTATAAACCAAGGCATTCTTGGAACGTTCTTCGAATGTCTTACAAACTGATCTCGCCTTAAATAGTTGTGCCGAAGAATTCTGACCGACTCTAGACAAGATTTCATCAATCATGTCTCCAGGTATGTCTCTTAAAACATTGGGTTGTCTATCCATTTTGTGTTTTTATACTGTAAAATAGACAAGAGTTAGATTCATAAAAAAATACTTATTAATACAAGCAATTTTTACATATATCATAAAGCATAAGCACACTATATTACATATATTACACCACACGAATACAACTATCTTATTCCGACTCGCTTGTTTCTTCTTCTTCGGTTTTGGTTCGTTTTGCCAAGTTTCTAGGGATATATGATGTTCCCCTAATACGAGCCATCGTTTTCCACATTGGTTTAGAAAAACCTGGTGGTTTAGAGGTTCCCGGGTCATTGTTACAACTTAAGGACTTCGGGGGTTGACGATACATATAAAGTTCATCGGGGTTGGAATTAGATTTCTCTATTTTTATGCCCTTTCCCTTATTATTTTCTTTTGCCTTTTTAAATTCAGTTGGGGTAATTTCTATAACATCATCGGAATTCTCGTCAGAATCCGATTCATCGGAGAATTGGTAATCCTCCCAATATTTTGCTTCCTTAGCGGAAACACCATTGACCATAATTAACCTTGGTCGGTTGGTTGAGGATTTTCTTTTACTTAACCGTTTTATTATTTCCCCCACCGGTTCTATTTCTTCATCCGGTTCCGATTCTTCTTCCGGTTCCGATTCTTCTTCTGGTTCCGACTCTTCTTCCGGTTCCTCTTCGGGAACTTGTGAATCAGTCCACGAATCATTCCAATTTACATTTGACTCTTCATTATTATTAGGTGAGTCAATGGGACTTGTTCTAGAGGTAGACATCTATCACATAATATCAAACGCGTTAAGAGATTAATATATCACATAATATTCACATGTTAAAAATATATAGTTTCCAACAAAATTTGTTAAGCAATCATTTTTCAAGTAAACACGGTCGAAGTCCAGACTCACTAATGCATCCTAACAAACTCGATAAGACACACTAATGCAAAATTCTGGTTCTCTAAGACCAACGCTCGGATACCAACTGAAATGTCCCGTTCTTATTGATTAAAAACGTTCCATATTAATTGATTTCGTTGCGAGGTTTTGACCTCTATATGAGACGTTTTTCAAAGACTGCATTCATTTTAAAACAAACCATAACCTTTATTTCATCAATACAGGTTTAAAAAGCTTTACGTAGATTATCAAATAATGATAATCTAAAATATCCTGTTTACACACGACCATTACATAATGGTTTACAATACAAATATGTTACAACAAAATAAGTTTTTTTAATGCAGTTTTTACACAATATCATACAAGCATGGACTCCAAATCTCGTCCTTATTTAAGTATGCGACAGCGGAAGCTCTTAATAATCACCTGAGAATAAACATGCTTAAAACGTCAACAAAAATGTTGGTGAGTTATAGGTTTAACCTATATATATCAAATCGTAACAATAGACCACAAGATTTCATATTTCAATACACATCCCATACATAGAGATAAAAATCATTCATATGGTGAACACCTGGTAACCGACACTAACAAGATGCATATATAAGAATATCCCCATCATTCCGGGACACCCTTCGGATATGATATAAATTTCGAAGTACTAAAGCATCCGGTACTTTGGATGGGGTTTGTTAGGCCCAATAGATCAATCTTTAGGATTCGCGTCAATTAGGGTGTCTGTTCCCTAATTCTTAGATTATCAGACTTAATAAAAAGGGGCATATTCGATTTCGATAATTCAACCATAGAATGTAGTTTCACGTACTTGTGTCTATTTTGTAAATCATTTATAAAACCTCCATGTATTCTCATCCCAAAAATATTAGATTTTAAAAGTGGGACTATAACTCACTTTCACAGATTTTTACTTCATCGGGAAGTAAGACTTGGCCACTGGTTGATTCACGAACCTATAACAATATATACATATATATCAAAGTATGTTCAAAATATATTTACAACACTTTTAATATATTTTGATAAGTTTATTAAGTCAGCTGTCCTCGTTAGTAACCTACAACTAGTTGTCCACAGTTAGATGTACAGAAAAAAATCGATAAATATTATCTTGAATCAATCCACGACCCAGTGTATACGTATCTCAGTATTGATCACAACTCAAACTATATATATTTTGGAATCAACCTCAACCCTGTATAGCTAACTCTAACATTCACATATAGAGTGTCTATGGTTGTTCCGAAATATATATAGATGTGTCGACATGATAGGTCGAAACATTGTATACGTGTCTATGGTATCTCAAGATTACATAATATACAATACAAGTTGATTAAGTTATGGTTGGAATAGATTTGTTACCAATTTTCACGTAGCTAAAATGAGAAAAATTATCCAATCTTGTTTTACCCATAACTTCTTCATTTTAAATCCGTTTTGAGTGAATCAAATTGCTATGGTTTCATATTGAACTCTATTTTATGAATCTAAACAGAAAAAGTATAGGTTTATAGTCGTAAAAATAAGTTACAAGTCGTTTTTGTAAAGGTAGTCATTTCAGTCGAAAGAACGACGTCTAGATGACCATTTTAGAAAACATACTTTGACTTTGAGTTTAACCATAATTTTTGGATATAGTTTCATGTTCATAATAAAAATCATTTTCTCAGAATAACAACTTTTAAATCAAAGTTTATCATAGTTTTTAATTAACTAACCTAAAACAGCCCGCGGTGTTACTACGACGGCGTAAATCCGGTTTTACGGTGTTTTTCGTGTTTCCAGGTTTTAAATCATTAAGTTAGCATATCATATAGATATAGAACATGTGTTTAGTTGATTTTAAAAGTCAAGTTAGAAGGATTATCTTTTGTTTGCGAACAAGTTTAGAATTAACTAAACTATGTTCTAGTGATTACAAGTTTAAACCTTCGAATAAGATAGCTTTATATGTATGAATCGAATGATGTTATGAACATCATTACTACCTTAAGTTCCTTGGATAAACCTACTGGAAAAGGGAAAAAATGGATCTAGCTTCAACGGATCCTTGGATGGCTCGAAGTTCTTGAAGCAGAATCATGACACGAAAACAAGTTCAAGTAAGATCATCACTTGAAATAAGATTGTTATAGTTATAGAAATTGAACCAAAGTTTGAATATGATTATTACCTTGTATTAGAATGATAAGCTACTGTAAGAAACAAAGATTTCTTGAGGTTGGATGATCACCTTACAAGATTGGAAGTGAGCTAGCAAACTTGAAAGTATTCTTGATTTTATGAAACTAGAACTTTTGGAATTTATGAAGAACACTTAGAACTTGAAGAAAGAACTTGAGAGAGATCAATTAGATCAAGAAAATTGAAGAATGAAAGTGTTTGTAGGTGTTTTTGGTCGTTGGTGTATGGATTAGATATAAAGGATATGTAATTTTGTTTTCATGTAAATAAGTCATGAATGATTACTCATATTTTTGTAATTTTATGAGATATTTCATGCTAGTTGCCAAATGATGGTTCCCACATGTGTTAGGTGACTCACATGGGCTGCTAAGAGCTGATCATTGGAGTGTATATACCAATAGTACATACATCTAAAAGCTGTGTATTGTACGAGTACGAATACGGGTGCATACGAGTAGAATTGTTGATGAAACTGAACGAGGATGTAATTGTAAGCATTTTTGTTAAGTAGAAGTATTTTGATAAGTGTATTGAAGTCTTCCAAAAGTGTATAAATACATATTAAAACACTACATGTATATACATTTTAACTGAGTCGTTAAGTCATCGTTAGTCGTTACATGTAAGTGTTGTTTTGAAACCTTTAGGTTAACGATCTTGTTAAATGTTGTTAACCCAATGTTTATAATATCAAAAGAGATTTTAAATTATTATATTATCATGATATTATGATGTACGAATATCTCTTAATATGATATATATACATTAAATGTCGTTACAACGATAATCGTTACATATATGTCTCGTTTCAAAATCATTAAGTTAGTAGTCTTGTTTTTACATATGTAGTTCATTGTTAATATACTTAATGATATGTTTACTTATCATAATATCATGTTAACTATATATATAACCATATATATGTCATCATATAGTTTTTACAAGTTTTAACGTTCGTGAATCACCGGTCAACTTGGGTGGTCAATTGTCTATATGAAACATATTTCAATTAATCAAGTCTTAACAAGTTTGATTGCTTAACATGTTGGAAACATTTAATCATGTAAATATCAATCTCAATTATATATATAAACATGGAAAAGTTCGGGTCACTACAAGCTTAGTCACCTTGCAAACATTTGCATGTTTCACCTCTGAATCTGAATCGTCTGTCCAGTTAAACCAAGTATCATCAACCGGTTTCAGCTCTCCCCCAGTTTCTACAATCTTAGCCATCAACATTTTCTTCTTGTAGTAAGTTGCATCCTTCTTCTTTGGCATCTTGCACTCACGAGAGTAATGACCAGCTTTGCCACAATTGAAACAGATTGATTCATCCTTCTTGAAATCATCAGCACGTTGTTGTTATCTTGAGTGATCAGCTTTCTTGTAGTACGAGGAAGACGATGAGTTCTTGCTTTGATTGCTTGATTTACCTTTGAACTTTTGTTTATTCAAGGCTTTTGTGAACATGGCTGCCATTTTGACTAATTCAAGGTGAGAATCATCAACATCAGAAAGATTCAACTCTTCAGAATCAGTTAATTCTTCAACAAGCACTTTCTTGGACAAACTTTTGGAAGTCATAAATTATTTGCTCTTCTTTTTGGTAATGAGAGCAAGAGGATCACTTGGAGATGACTCTTTCCTTCCTTCTTGAAGTTTAGACACTTCAGGTTGGTAATGCATAAGAACTCCAACAAGCTCATGAATAGTCAACTTGTCAATCTCTTTGGTAGATCGAACAATGGTTCCATAAGGAAGCCAATCAACATTAAGCTTTTTGAGAAATTTCATGTTGACTTCAGCATTTACTTTTATGATCTTGCACCTTTTCAACTCATTGAGAACACCATTGAAACGACGGTAGGTATCCTTGAGTGGTTCATCAGGTTCCTGCTTGAAATCTTCATAAAATCCAGAGCCTTATTCAGTTTAGTAACATCTGACATGTCATAACCTTCTTGCTGTCATTTGATCTCATCCCATATATCTTTTGCAGTGGTGTTGCTATCAACATTTTCAAACAACTCATATGGGATAGCTTGCATAACAATGTTCTTTGCCTCTATGTCACCCTGAGCTCTCTCACGTTTATCACCAGAAAGTTCATAGACTGGAATTGGCATACCAGTATCTGGATGATAATCTACAACTGGACCATCTCTCAGAGAAGCCCATATGTATTTTGCTTTCTCACCCTTATAGTCTATGTACTGAGTGATTCGGTGAAGCCACTGAGTGTACTTGCCATCAAATAACACTAGAGGACGGGAATATGATCCAATGATCAAAGTATCTTGAGTAGACATCTTTAAAATGAGGTAGATTCGGTATTACACAAATCTAGGATGAAAAATCACAACAATCTAACAAAAATGTCATATTCGGTATCTGATTCGGTACTGTAGCAGATTCGGTACAGATTCTATACTGTAGCAGATTCGGTAAACCAGATTCTGTATAAGAAAGTGATCTGATGTGTGCGAGGTGTACTAGGAAATAATATTATTTTTACAACGAAAATACTATTAAATACGATACATTTTTACACAAGTTATTTATTTATTTATAGAGTGGGATATACCTAAACCTTGCTACAACACTACAGGCAGTGTACCTAATCGTAGAGTAGTATAGTTTTTAGTAAGTCCGGTTCGTTCCACAAGGAGACGACTTATTTTACACTATATTTTTAAACAATTATATTTGTACAAAATATATTATATATATTAATAATATATAAAAGGGGGGTTTACCGTTTAATGACCGGTTTGTCGATTTTAAAACTTAAGCATAAATATAAATGACAATAATTAAAGTGCGTAAAATAAATAACAATATAATAATTATGCTTATTTAAACTTCCGTAACCATGATGTTTGACGTTTTGATTATTTATTACCCTGGGTTAATTGTCCTTTATCCTGGATGTATTTGAAACCTATCTGGTTTTTGTCCATAATAGTTCATCGGTCATAATTATAAAATGCTCGGCAAATTTAACCTTATACCCGAAGTCAAATATTCTAACTAATTGGGGATTCGAACTGTAACAAGGTCTTAATACTTTATTTAATGAATACACCAGGTTATCGACTGTGTGTAAACCAAGGTTTTAATACTTTGTTAACAATTACACCAATTACCCTTGAATGTAATTCACCCCTGTTTTAATGAGTCCATTGACTATTAATCCATCCCCGTGTCCGGTCAAATGAACAATAATTTGTATTTATAAATATCCCGCCCATCGTATCCGATTAAGTGTATGTGGTTATATATAGATACATCAAATTGTAACCTTTATATTAAATTAACGAGGTATCGTTAATTTAATATAAAGCCCATTAATAGCCCATAGTCTAATTTCCACAAGTGTCGTTCTTTTGTCCAAACCCCAATTATGGTCCAAAGCCCAATTACCCCGTCTTTAATATTTAGTCCAACATCATGATTACTCCGGCTCAAATAAGCATAATAATAACTTAAGTACGAGACCTTAATTTAAAAAGGAGAACATAACTTACATTGATTATTTATCGCGTAGTGTTACACGGACAGAGCTCCGACTTTAAAACCCGTAAAATAACCTTTGCATAACCCAAAACTAATCTAATATAAAACTACACTATACTATATATATATATATTTATTATTATTACAGAGGAGTATTATTATTATTATCTAAAGAGTCGAGCAGAAAGGCTGGCTATTTAAAGATGTGGTCTGATCCTGAGGCTCATGCGATCGCATGGGTTCTCAATGTTAATCTCATGCGATCGCATGGCCAGCCTGGCCATGCCCAATTGCTTTGTTTGCTAGCTCGTCGACGTTATATTTAATTATATAATATAATATATATAATTTTATATAATTATATATATATTATATTATATTCTTGTGCATAGTAGACTCATAATTTTTGGTCCGTTGCGTCGGGCGTTGATAGTTGGCTCAGGTCCCGGTTCCGGATTTTCGAACGTCCTTTCGTATAATTTAATATCTTGTACTTTGCGTTCCGCAACTTGTACTTTTGTCATTTTTAGACGTTTCTTATCAATAAATTGAACCACTTGGATTGTATCTTGTACATTTGAGCTTTTTGGTCATTTGCTTCTTCAAATCGTAGTTTTCGCCTTTTGTCTTCGCACTTATTTAATATAAACGATTACAACTTAAAATAGGACAATTACAACTAAATAATTTACATATTGGGAGGGTATTGCTACTAAATATATGTTCGTTTGGAGTACTATCAAATATCCCCACACTTGAACGTTGCTTGTCCTCAAGCAATACATAACTTGAAATAAAATCAGACTTTATTCGAATCACTTTTTTATTCTCACACTTTATACATCAGTGATTTTGATACAGTGGTATAAAAACGATAGTAACGATGTGGTTTATAGTCCCACATGACTATGAAAATTTAGATCCTTTAAGGAAATTGGATCTTTATGAAAACATTTGATCTTTTAAAAATTCATTCTAGATTTTATCCTAGATAAGTTTTCCGGAATAACCCTTCACCGGTGTTTGCAAATTGTTTTTGTGGGTTTGGTGGGTTTCAGATTTGAAAATTTTAGCTTAAAACTTATGGTTTTGTGTCACCCACTTGCTAACCTTGTATTAGGAAAGCAACACGTCCAGTATACTTGCTCCGTATATTACCTTTCGGCAAACTACCGTCCGGTTGTAAAGGAAAGCGTTGAACAAGCAACTGTTAAGGCAATGTCTAATGACATGCATTTAATTATGGTCTATAACGTGTCGGATGCAATTACTATCCTTTGTAGGAGCAATTGTAAAGATCACCCTATAATTTTTCGATTTGGCACAAGGTCCTATATTCAACCATGCTATGCAACCACCGTTCTTACGGTTGACACCCGATTTGGTTCAGGTGACCTAATGAATTCCAGGTGAATTCTTAGGATTTTACGTGCAATGGTAATGAACGCATTGAAAATGGGTTTTCAGAAAACAAATCGGTTTGTAATTTGATCAAAATATTTTCTCGTTCAAGCTCGAGTTTAGATATCATCGAATTCCATGAGTATGTAATTCTCAATCTTTAAGGTCAATCTCAAGGATTGAGTAATATCAGGCTTAAAAGCTGATTTTTAATCTTTAAGGAGATTATCCTTTTCTGGGGATCTGATTCATTAGTCTTATCAAGCTAATTTGCATGGCGCCCTCCCCATTTTACGAGACAAATCCTCTCATGGTTAGGATAAGTCTGACCACTTGGCGACCCTATTTGATGCTGAGGTCCGTGGATTTTCTGCTGATTTTAGAGATGACTTTTCTAGATTTTTCGTCAACCTACAGCTGGTCTGGACGACAACTTCTTGACCTAAATCAAGAAGCGCATGTCTTTTATGGAAGACTTTACTTCCTTTTAATGATGGAATTGATTCATCGTATAGATTAATCTTTCATTACAGTAAATCGGGTAAACCAGTTAATTTTGTCCAAAATAAAAGCACCTGCAATAACTTTACAAAAATATGTGATAGATAGTTTTTAATTGAATAACTTGGTACATTCTCCCCACACTTGGCTTTTTTCATGCGTCTTTTTATATCTTAATAAATAAATTCAAGCGTTTTAGTTGTTTCTCAATTTATGTCCTTTCCGAAGTAACAATAATTTCGGCATTAACACCTAGTTTTATCGTTCATAAATATGTTTAAACATGATTTTGAATTCATTTATTTGAAATTTCTTAAAATTTTCACAAAATTTGGCAAATAAACTAAGTGCAAACCCGAGAGAATTTATAACCCTTCCCCACACTTAAGATCATGCAATGCCCTCATTTGCATGAAATCAGACTCTAATTATAAATTTATGAGGGTGATTAGTGTAGAAAATGATTAAAAATACCCAGTTTGTATTTTCAAAGCTCGTCGAATGATAGATGGTGCACCTCATCGTTCATCCCTTCTTGTTTTATCACAAATGTTTTTTTCTTCAAAAACGGCTGCTTTTCTGAGCTGTTTGTTAATATTTGAAAATGCGTATTTTACCCTTACTTATTATGCATGTTTATTAACGAGTTATGCACTAACCCGAACCCCTAATTTAACGTTAAGTGGGGTTAGACTTCCCCACACTTAGCTGACGATATGTGAAGTCGGTAGAATAAGTTCCACGAATTAGAATAGTGAGCCAGTTATTTACATCTCGGGTGGTGTATAATATATCAATGGGTTTAAAGTTTAGAACCACCCGATCGTCACTACTTAATTCTTTTTTAAGTGTAGCTTTTAGTAAATGGATACGTCTCTTTTCTGGTTCTTGGTCAAATGGATCGATATACACCGACATACATATAGGGTGGACAATTCCTAACATTTCCTTCCGTTTATTCTCGGGATCAAAGTTTTCACCTCTATTACCCAATTGGGTGAAATCTGAGGTGTCATTATCTATTACAGCTCGTAGTTCATCTTCGGTAGATGACTCATCTATTGAGAATATTGGGTTGGAAGGTTGTGGAATGGTGAATTTCGGGATCGAAGTAGATTCTTTTTCATTAACGGTACTTATCGGTCCCACCACTTTGGTCTCGGGAGTAAAATTTTCAACGTTATCCTTTTCCCAAGAGTACCAATTTGTCACCCTTACTTCTTCTTCATTCATTGATTGATCGATGATTTCGTCGGTAGAGGCTAATGTGTCGATATGTTGTGAAATTGGTAAGACTGAATAAAAAGTATCATCGGGATAGTTGGTGATTTCGAAGCTCTCGAATTCAACAAAATTCGATGATATGAGATTTTCTTGCACAAGACTCCTCAGATCAACAGGTGTGTAATCTGATAGAGTTTCAGGTTGCCTATTTACAAACTCTCTCATTTGTTCATTTTGAGCATCGAGTTCTTCGAGTTTGATTTTCATATTGTCTAAACGATTTTCAGACACATAATTCTCCTCGTCTTCTGGTTGTTGAGTTTGGATATATTCTTGGGAATAATCTCAATTTGAATTGTATTCTTCATAATCGTTCCATTCAGGTTCCGTGGGTGCGTAATTTTCCATAGGAACGTAATAATAACATTCCCATGTTGAGTGATAATCCCCACAGATTTCACAACCAGTTATTGTTTCGTCATTCGTGATCCAAGATTGACCGAATGAATTGTCATCAACACCTGTTTGAGAGTATTGATGAAATTGATTTCGGATGTCATAAAGAGTTTCCAAGATATTTTCGAGATTTTCCATAATGCCCTTATTACCAAATTTTAGCTACAATGTGGTGGATTATCTAACAAAAAATTATATAAGTTATCAAATTAATAGACTTTTCTGCTTTTGCTCACATTTTGAATAGCCAAAAGATGTAGCAGGGAGCCAGAACCCTTTAAATCGGAAGCTCACAACTCAGCCACTAACAAATCCAACTATTACTACGAACCAGAAAATTTGGATGTCTATCAATTTAACCGCTTAAAATAATTTTTCGTTTTTGAAATTTTAGAGAAGAAATAGAAAATTCTCTGTCCTAAAAACTAGATCGTCGAGAAATAAGAAAGAAAAAGAAGCGCGTCGAAAAACGTCGAAAAATAAAAATAAGAAAGAAAAACGTCGAAACTTAAAAGTCTAAAAATTATATCTAAAAAGTTGCGCCTAAAGGTCTAAAGGTAAATGCAATTTTATTCAGAAAACGGCAATTACTTAAAGGCACTAAAATCTATTTAAAACTAAAGCGAAAAACGGCGTCGCAAAATTCCAAAGCGCCTAAATCTTAATCTAAAGAAAAAGCACTTAAGGGATTTTACGGCAAAGCCTAAGAATCTATAAATATAAAATAACTACGGAAAAACAAATTTTAAAACTAATTGCGAACGAAAAATATACAAATGATTAAAATATACAAATTATAAAAAGAGACAAAAAATGATAAAATTACCTAATATTATTTTTATATATTTATTTATAAAAGTATTAATTTTATATATTAATAAAACTAATTAAAACTTAATATTACTAATTTTAAATAAAACTAAAATAAACTAATTAATATATTATAACTAAACCCTAAATAATAATAATAAATATATTAAAACCCTACGCAAATTAAATGTACGAGTCAGACCTGTCAGGGTAGGCCATGCGATTGCATGGTGTTGAGGCTTCTGGCTCATGCGATCGCATGGGCCTGTAAGTCCAGTTTTTTTTTATATAACTTTATATTGTTTTTCTAAAAATATATATAAATATATTTATACAAAAATAAATTAAAAATATTGCGTTTCGCTGACTCCCTGGCAGCGGTGCCAAAAACTTGATGTGTGCGAGGTGTACTAGGAAATAATATTATTTTTACAACGAAAATACTATTAAATACGATACATTTTTACACAAGTTATTTATTTATTTATAGAGTGGGATATACCTAAACCTTGCTACAACACTATAGGCAGTGTACCTAATCGTAGAGTAGTATAGTTTTTAGTAAGTCTGGTTTGTTCCACAGGGAGACGACTTATTTTACACTATATTTTTAAACAATTATATTTGTACAAAATATATTATATATATTAATAATATATAAAAGGGGGTTTACCGTTTAATGACCGGTTTGTCGATTTTAAAACTTAAGCGTAAATATAAATGACAATAATTAAAGTGCGTAAAATAAATAACAATATAATAATTATGCTTATTTAAACTTCCGTAACCATGATGTTTGACGTTTTGATTATTTATTACCCTGGGTTAATTGTCCTTTGTCCTGGATGTATTTGAAACCTATCTGATTTTTGTCCATAATAGTTCATCGGTCATAATTATAAAATGCTCGGCAAATTTAACCTTATACCCGAAGTCAAATATTCCAACTAATTGGGGATTCGAACTGTAACAAGGTCTTAATACTTTGTTTAATGAATACACCAGGTTATCGACTGTGTGTAAACCAAGGTTTTAATACTTTGTTAACAATTACACCAATTACCCTTGAATGTAATTCACCCCTGTTTTAATGAGTCCATTGACTATTAATCCATCCCCGTGTCCGGTCAAATGAACAATAATTTGTATTTATAAATATCCCGCACATCGTATTCGATTAAGCGTATGTGGTTATATATAGATACATCAAATTGTAACCTTTATATTAAATTAACGAGGTATCGTTAATTTAATATAAAGCCCATTAATAGTCCATAGTCTAATTTCCACAAGTGTCGTTCTTTTGTCCAAACCCCAATTATGGTCCAAAGCCCAATTACCCCGTCTTTAATATTTAGTCCAACATCATGATTACTTCTGCTCAAATAAGCATAATAATAACTTAAGTACGAGACATTAATTTAAAAAGGAGAACATAGCTTACATTGATTATTTATCGCGTAGTGTTACACGGACAGAGCTCCGACTTTAAAACCCGTAAAATAACCTTTGCATAACCCAAAACTAATCTAATATAAAACTACACTATACTATATATATATATTTATTATTATTACAGAGGAGTATTATTATTATTATCTAAAGAGTCGAGCAGAAAGGCTGGCTATTTAAAGATGTGGTCTGATCCTGAGGCTCATGCGATCGCATGGGTTCTCAATGTTAATCTCATGCGATCGCATGGCCAGCCTGGCCATGCCCAATTGCTTTGTTTGCTAGCTCGTCGACGTTATATTTAATTATATAATATAATATATATAATTTTATATAATTATATATATATTATATTATATTCTTGTGCATAGTAGACTCATAATTTTTGGTCCGTTGCGTCGGGCGTTGATAGTTGGCTCAGGTCCCGGTTCCGGATTTTTGAACGTCCTTTCGTATAATTTAATATCTTGTACTTTGCGTTCCGCAACTTGTACTTTTGTCATTTTTAGACGTTTCTTATCAATAAATTGAACCACTTGGATTGTATCTTGTACATTTGAGCTTTTTGGTCATTTGCTTCTTCAAATCGTCGTTTTCGCCTTTTGTCTTCGCACTTATTTAATATAAACGATTACAACTTAAAATAGGATAATTACAACTAAATAATTTACATATTGGGAGGGTATTGCTACTAAATATATGTTCATTTGGAGTACTATCAAATATCCCCACACTTGAACGTTGCTTGTCCTCAAGCAATACATAACTTGAAATAAAATCACACTTTATTCGAATCACTTTTTTATTCTCACACTTTATACATCAGTGATTTTGATACAGTGGTATAAAAATGATAGTAACGATGTGGTTTATAGTCCCACATGACTATGAAAATTTAGATCCTTTAAGGAAATTGGATCTTTATGAAAACATTTGATCTTTTGAAAATTCATTCTAGATTTTATCCTAGATAAGTTTTCTGGAATAACCCTTCACCGGTGTTTGCAAATTGTTTTTGTGGGTTTGGTGGGTTTCAGATTTGAAAATTTTAGCTTAAAACTTATGGTTTTGTGTCACCCACTTGCTAACCTTGTATTAGGAAAGCAACACGTCCAGTATACTTGCTCCGTATATTACCTTTCGGCAAACTACCGTCCGGTTGTAAAGAAAAGCGTTGAACAAGCAACTGTTAAGGCAATGTCTAATGACATGCATTTAATTATGGTCTATAACGTGTCGGATGCAATTACTATCCTTTGTAGGAGCAATAGTAAAGATCACCCTATAATTTTTCGGTTTGGCACAAGGTCCTGTCTTCGACCATGCTATGTAACCACCGTTCTTACAGTTGACACCCGATTTGGTTCAGGTGACCTAATGAATTCCAGGTGAATTCTTAGGATTTTACGTTCAATGGTAATGAACGCATTGAAAATGGGTTTTCAGAAAACAAATCGGTTTGTAATTTGATCAAAATATTTTCTCGTTCAAGCTCGAGTTTAGATATCATCGAATTCCATGAGTTTGTAATTCTTAATCTTTAAGGTCAATCTCAAGGATTGAGTAATATCAGGCTTAAAAGCTGATTTTTAATCTTTAAGGAGATTATCCTTTTCTGGGGATCTGATTCATTAGTCTTATCAAGCTAATTTGCATGGCGCCCTCCCTATTTTACGAGACAAATCCTCTCATGGTTTGGATAAGTCTGACCACTTGGCAACCCTGTTTGATGCTGAGGTCCGTGGATTTCCTGCTGATTTTAGAGATGACTTTTCTAGATTTTTCGTCAACCTACAGCTGGTCTGGACGACAACTTCTTGACCTAAATCAAGAAGCGCATATCTTTTAAGGAAGACTTTACTTCCTTTTAATGATGGAATTGATTCATCGTGTAGATTAATCTTTCATTACAGTAAATCGGGTAAACCAGTTAATTTTGTCCAAAATAAAAGCACCTGCAATAACTTTTACAAAAACATGTGATAGATAGTTTTTAATTGAATAACTTGGTACATTCTCCCCACACTTGGCTTTTTTCATGCGTCTTTTTATATCTTAATAAATAAATTCAAGCGTTTTAGTTGTTTCTCAATTTATGTCCTTTCCGAAGTAACAATAATTTCGGCATTAACACCTAGTTTTATCGTTCATAAATATGTTTAAACATGATTTTGAATTCATTTATTTGAAATTTCTTAAAATTTTCACAAAATTTGGCAAATAAACTAAGTGCAAACCCGAGAGAATTTATAACCCTTCTCCACACTTAAGATCATGCAATGCCCTCATTTGCATGAAATCAGACTCTAATTATAAATTCATGAGGGTGATTAGTGTAGAAAATGATTAAAAATACCCAGTTTGTATTTTCAAAGATCGTCGAATGATAGATGGTGCACCTCATCGTTCATCCCTTCTTGTTTTATCACAAATGTTTTTTTCTTCAAAAACGGCTGCTTTTCTGAGCTGTTTGTTAATATTTGAAAATGCGTATTTTACCCTTACTTATTATGCATGTTTATTAACGAGTTATGCACTAAACCGAACCCCTAATTTAACGTTAAGTGGGGTTAGACTTCCCCACACTTAGCTGACGATATGTGAAGTCGGTAGAATAAGTTCCACGAATTAGAATAGTGAGCCAGTTATTTACATCTCGGGTGGTGTATAATATATCAATGGGTTTAAAGTTTAGAACCACCCGATCATCACTACTTAATTCTTTTTTAAGTGTAGCTTTTAGTAAATGGATACGTCTCTTTTCTGGTTCTTGGTCAAATGGATCGATATACACCGACATACATATAGGGTGGACAATTCCTAACATTTCCTTCCGTTTATTCTCGGGATCAAAGTTTTCACCTCTATTACCCAATTGGGTGAAATCTGAGGTGTCATTATCTATTACAGCTCGTAGTTCATCTTCGGTAGATGACTCATCTATTGAGAATATTGGGTTGGAAGGTTGTGGAATGGTGAATTTCGGGATCGAAGTAGATTCTTTTTCATTAACGGTACTTATCGGTCCCACCACTTTGGTCTCGGGAGTAAAATTTTCAAGGTTATCCTTTTCCCAAGAGTACCAATTTGTCACCCTTACTTCTTCTTCATTCATTGATTGATCGATGATTTCGTCGGTAGAGGCTAATGTGTCGATATGTTGTGAAATTGGTAAGACTGAATAAAAAGTATCATCGGGATAGTTGGTGATTTCGAAGCTCTCTAATTCAACAAAATTCGATGATATGAGATTTTCTTGCACAAGACTCCTTAGATCAACAGGTGTGTAATCTGATAGAGTTTCAGGTTGCCTATTTACAAACTCTCTCATTTGTTCATTTTGAGCATCGAGTTCTTCGAGTTTGATTTTCATATTGTCTAAAAGATTTTCAGACACATAATTCTCCTCGTCTTCTGGTTGTTGAGTTTGGATATATTCTTGGGAATAATCCCAATTTGAATTGTATTCTTCATAATCGTTCCATTCAGGTTCCGTGGGTGCGTAATTTTCCATAGGAACGTAATAATAACATTCCCATGTTGAGTGATAATCCCCACAGATTTCACAACCAGTTATTGTTTCGTCATTCGTGATCCAAGATTGACCGAATGAATTGTCATCAACACCTGTTTGAGAGTATTGATGAAATTGATTTCGGATGTCATAAAGAGTTTCCAAGATATTTTCGAGATTTTCCATAATGCCCTTATTACCAAATTTTAGCTACAATGTGGTGGATTATCTAACAAAAAATTATATAAGTTATCAAATTAATAGACTTTTCTGCTTTTGCCCACGTTTTGAATAGCCAAAAGATGTAGCAGGGAGCCAGAACCCTTTAAATCGGAAGCTCACAACTCAGCCACTAACAAATCCAACTATTACTACGAACCAGAAAATTTGAATGTCTATCAATTTAACCGCTTAAAATAATTTTTCGTTTTTGAAATTTTAGAGAAGAAATAGAAAATTCTATGTCCTAAAAACTAGATCGTCGAGAAATAAGAAAGAAAAAGAAGCGCGTCGAAAAACGTCGAAAAATGTCGAAAAATAAAAATAAGAAAGAAAAACGTCGAAACTTAAAAGTCTAAAAATTATATCTAAAAAGTTGCGCCTAAAGGTCTAAAGGTAAATGCAATTTTATTCAGAAAACGGCAATTACTTAAAGGCACTAAAATCTATTTAAAACTAAAGCGAAAAACGGCGTCGCAAAATTCCAAAGCGCCTAAATCTTAATCTAAAGAAAAAGCACTTAAGGGATTTTATGGCAAAGTCTAAGAATCTATAAATATAAAATAACTACGGAAAAACTAATTTTAAAACTAATTGCGAACGAAAAATATACAAATGATTAAAATATACAAATTATAAAAAGAGACAAAAAATGATAAAAATTACCTAATATTATTTTTATATAATTATTTATAAAAGTATTAATTTTATATATTAATAAAACTAATTAAAACTTAATATTACTAATTTTAAATAAAACTAAAATAAACTAATTAATATATTATAACTAAACCCTAAATAATAATAATAAATATATTAAAACCCTACGCGAATTAAATGCACGAGTCAGACCTGTCAGGGCAGGCCATGCGATTGCATGGTGTTGAGGCTTCTGGCTCATGCGATCGCATGGGCCTGTAAGTCCAGTTTTTTTTATATAACTTTATATTGTTTTTCTAAAAATATATATAAATATATTTATACAAAAATAAATTAAAAATATTACGTTTCGCCGACTCCCCGGTAGCGGTGCCAAAAACTTGATGTGTGCGAGGTGTACTAGGAATTAATATTATTTTTACAACAAAAATACTATTAAATACGATACATTTTTACACAAGTTATTTATTTATTTATAGAGTGGGATATACCTAAACCTTGCTACAAAACTATAGGCAGTGTACCTAATCGTAGAGTAGTATAGTTTTTAGTAAGTCCGGTTCGTTCCACAGGGAGACGACTTATTTTACACTATATTTTTAAACAATTATATTTGTAAAAAATATATTATATATATTAATAATATATAAAAGGGGGTTTACCGTTTAATGACCGGTTTGTCGATTTTAAAACTTAAGCGTAAATATAAATGAAAATAATTAAAGTGCGTACAATAAATAATAATATAATAATTATGCTTATTTAAACTTCCGTAACCATGATGTTTGACGTTTTGATTATTTATTACCCTGGGTTAATTGTCCTTTGTCCTGGATGTATTTGAAACCTATCTGGTTTTTGTCCATAATAGTTCATCGGTCATAATTATAAAATGCTTGGCAAATTTAACCTTATACCCGAAGTCAAATATTTCAACTAATTGGGGATTCGAACTGTAACAAGGTCTTAATACTTTGTTTAATGAATACACCAGGTTATCGACTGTGTGTAAACCAAGGTTTTAATACTTTGTTAACAATTACACCAATTACCCTTGAATGTAATTCACCCCTGTTTTAATGAGTCCATTGACTATTAATCCATCCCCGTGTCCGGTCAAATGAACAATAATTTGTATTTATAAATATCCCGCCCATCGTATCCGATTAAGCGTATGTGGTTATATATAGATACATCAAATTGTAACCTTTATATTAAATTAACGAGGTATCGTTAATTTAATATAAAGCCCATTAATAGCCCATAGTCTAATTTCCACAAGTGTCGTTCTTTTGTCCAAACCCCAATTATGGTCCAAAGCCCAATTACCCCGTCTTTAATATTTAGTCCAACATCATGATTACTTCGGCTCAAATAAGCATAATAATAACTTAAGTACGAGACATTAATTTAAAAAGGAGAACATAGCTTACATTGATTATTTATCGCGTAGTGTTACACGGACAGAGCTCCGACTTTAAAACTCGTAAAATAACCTTTGCATAACCCAAAACTAATCTAATATAAAACTACACTATATATATATATATATATATATATATATATATATATATATATATATATATATATATATATTTATTTATTTATTATTATTATTACAGAGGAGTATTATTATTATTATCTAAAGAGTCGAGCAGAAAGGCTGGCTATTTAAAGATGTGGTCTGATCCTAGGCTCATGCGATCGCATGGGTTCTCAGTGTTAATCTCATGCGATCGCATGGCCAGCCTGGCCATGCCCAATTACTTTGTTTGCTAGCTCGTCGACGTTATATTTAATTATATAATATAATATATATAATTTTATATAATTATATATATTATATTATATTCTTGTGCATAGTAGACTCATAATTTTTGGTCCATTGCGTCGGGCGTTGATAGTTGGCTCAGGTCCCGGTTCCGGATTTTCGAACGTCCTTTCGTATAATTTAATATCTTGTACTTTGCGTTCCGCAACTTGTACTTTTGTCATTTTTAGACGTTTCTTATCAATAAATTGAACCACTTGGATTGTATCTTGTACATTTGAGCTTTTTGGTCATTTGCGTCTTCAAATCATCGTTTTCGCCTTTTGTCTTCGCACTTATTTAATATAAATGATTACAACTTAAAATAGGACAATTACAACTAAATAATTTACATATTGGGAGGATATTGCTACTAAATATATGTTCATTTGGAGTACTATCATGATCAGAAATACAAGTAACACACCCAGATTCAGTATAGATTCGGTAACCACAAGATTTGTAGCCTGAGAACACTTAAAACCAATGAATTAAGTGATACCGAGATTCTGATTCGGTATCTGACTCGGTAGTCAGATTCTGTATGAATTTGAGTTCAAACACAATTCAATTCCTTTGAATTAGATTCTGTAACCTTACTGCACAAGGAAACAAGTTAGTATCACACAAAATATCAAAGATACCGAATGTATAGGATACCGAATGTCAACTGTAGCAGTTGACAATACTGAGTCTAAGTATGAAAACTTAGAATTCAAACAAATCATTTCTCAAATCACACCAATTAGCCGCGTATGACCAAACTGAATGTGATAAAATCACAAACACACCACAATCTGTAACACTGATTGAGCATTAATAGCTTTGAAGCAGATTTGGTATGGCAGTTACGATACCGAATGTAGATCAAATCTTCAAAACTTGAAGAATTGATGAAATTAAATCGTCAGAAATGTGATTAAACACCCCACGATCACAATTGAAACCTCAAACCTTTACTAAACTACAGAATCAAGCTAGAAATGATGAATACCGAGAGTTTTAGCCACGAACTCTAAAAATCAACTTGATTCTTCAAAATTGATGTTAAAAAGCTGTAATGATGATTGAAACTCTTTCTAATCAACCTAATACACATTCGCTGAACTTATCACAAGAATCTGAATGTCAGATTATTAGATTCGATTATACCGAATCTGATTCAATATACCTAGAGTACTCAGATTCTATAATCCTCAATCTCTGGATCGATCTAGTGATGTATTATCACTCCCTGGAAGCTCTGATACCAAATGTGAAATGTCCCGTTCTTATTGATTAAAACGTTCCATATTAATTGATTTCGTTGCGAGGTTTTGACCTCTATATGAGACGTTTTTCAAAGACTGCATTCATTTTAAAACAAACCATAACCTTTATTTCATCAATAAAGATTTAAAAAGCTTTACGTAGATTATCAAATAATGATAATCTAAAATATCCTGTTTACACACGACCATTACATAATGGTTTACAATACAAATATGTTACAACAAAATAAGTTTCTTGAATGCAGTTTTTACACAATATCATACAAGCATGGACTCCAAATCTCGTCCTTATTTAAGTATGCGACAGCGGAAGCTCTTAATAATCACCTGAGAATAAACATGCTTAAAACGTCAACAAAAATGTTGGTGAGTTATAGGTTTAACCTATATATATCAAATCATAATAATAGACCACAAGATTTCATATTTCAATACACATCCCATACATAGAGATAAAAATCATTCATATGGTGAACACCTGGTAACCGACATTAACAAGATGCATATATAAGAATATCCCCATCATTCCGGGACACCCTTCGGATATGATATAAATTTCGAAGTACTAAAGCATCCGGTACTTTGGATGGGGTTTGTTAGGCCCAATAGATCTATCTTTAGGATTCGCGTCAATTAGGGTGTCAGTTCCCTAATTCTTAGATTACCAGACTTAATAAAAAGGGGCATATTCGATTTCGATAATTCAACCATAGAATGTAGTTTCACGTACTTGTGTCTATTTTGTAAATCATTTATAAAACCTGCATGTATTCTCATCCAAAAAATATTAGATTTTAAAAGTGGGACTATAACTCACTTTCACAGATTTTTACTTCGTCGGGAAGTAAGACTTGGCCACTGGTTGATTCACGAACCTATAACAATATATATACATATATATCAAAGTATGTTCAAAATATATTTACAACACTTTTAATATATTTTGATGTTTTAAGTTTATTAAGTCCGCTGTCCTCGTTAGTAACCTACAACTAGTTGTCCACAGTTAGATGTACAGAAATAAATCGATAAATATTATCTTGAATCAATCCATAACCCAGTGTATACGTATCTCAGTATTGATCACAACTCAAACTATATATATTTTGGAATCAACCTCAACCCTGTATAGCTAACTCCAACATTCACACATAGAGTGTCTATGGTTGTTCCGAAATATATATAGATGTGTCGACATGATAGGTCAAAACATTGTATACGTGTCTATGGTATCTCAAGATTACATAATATACAATACAAGTTGATTAAGTTATGGTTGGAATAGATTTGTTACCAATTTTCACGTAGCTAAAATGAGAAAAATTATCCAATCTTGTTTTACCCATAACTTCTTCATTTTAAATCCGTTTTGAGTGAATCAAATTGCTATGGTTTCATATTGAACTCTATTTTATGAATCTAAACAGAAAAAGTATAGGTTTATAGTCGGAAAAATAAGTTACAAGTCGTTTTTGTAAAGGTAGTCATTTCAGTCGAAAGAACGACGTCTAGATGACCATTTTAGAAAACATACTTCCACTTTGAGTTTAACCATAAATTTTGGATATAGTTTCATGTTCATAATAAAAATCATTTTCTCAGAAGAACAACTTTTAAATCAAAGTTTATCATAGTTTTTAATTAACTAACCCAAAACAGCCCGCGGTGTTACTACGACGGCGTAAATCCGGTTTTACGGTGTTTTTCGTGTTTCCAGGTTTTAAATCATTAAGTTAGCATATCATATAGATATAGAACATGTTTTTAGTTGATTTTAAAAGTCAAGTTAGAAGGATTAACTTTTGTTTGCGAACAAGTTTAGAATTAACTAAACTTTGTTCTAGTGATTACAAGTTTAAACCTTCGAATAAGATAACTTTATATGTATGAATCGAATGATGTTATGAACATCATTACTACCTTAAGTTCCTTGGATAAACCTACTGGAAAAGAGAAAAATGGATCTAGCTTCAACGGATCCTTGGATGGCTCGAAGTTCTTGAAGCAGAATCATGACACGAAAACAAGTTCAAGTAAGATCATCACTTGAAATAAGATTGTTATAGTTATAGAAATTGAACCAAAGTTTGAATATGATTATTACCTTGTATTAGAATGATAACCTACTGTAAGAAACAAAGATTTATTGAGGTTGGATGATCACCTTACAAGATTGGAAGTGAGCTAGCAAACTTGAAAGTATTCTTGATTTTATGTAACTAGAACTTGTAGAATATATGAAGAACACTTAGAACTTGAAGATAAAACTTGAGAGAGATCAATTAGATGAATAAAATTGAAGAATGAAAGTGTTTGTAGGTGTTTTTGGTCGTTGGTGTATGGATTAGATATAAAGGATATGTAATTTTGTTTTCATGTAAATAAGTCATGAATGATTACTCATATTTTTGTAATTTTATGAGATATTTCATGCTAGTTGCCAAATGATGGTTCCCACATGTGTTAGGTGACTCACATGGGCTGCTAAGAGCTGATCATTGGAGTGTATATACCAATAGTACATACATCTAAAAGCTGTGTATTGTACGAGTACGAATACGGATGCATACGAGTAGAATTGTTGATGAAATTGAACGAGGATGTAATTGTAAGCATTTTTGTTAAGTAGAAGTATTTTGATAAGTGTATTGAAGTCTTTCAAAAGTGTATAAATACATATTAAAACACTACATGTATATACATTTTAACTGAGTCGTTAAGTCATCGTTAGTCGTTACATGTAAGTGTTGTTTTGAAACCTTTAGGTTAACGATCTTGTTAAATGTTGTTAACCCAATGTTTATAATATCAAATGAGATTTTAAATTATTATATTATCATGATATTATCATGTATGAATATCTCTTAATATGATATATATCCATTAAATGTCTTTACAACGATAATCGTTACATATATGTCTCGTTTAAAAATCATTAAGTTAGTAGTCTTGTTTTTACATATGTAGTTCATTATTAATATACTTAATGATATGTTTACTTATCATAGTATCATGTTAAATATATATATATCCATATATATATGTCATCATATAGTTTTTACAAGTTTTAACGTTCGTGAATCACCGGTCAACTTGGGTGGTCAATTGTCTATATGAAACATATTTCAATTAATCAAGTCTTAACAAGTTTGATTGCTTAACATGTTGGAAACATTTGATCATGTAAATATCAATCTCAATTAATATATATAAACATGGAAAAGTTCGGGTCACTACAGTACCTACCCGTTAAATAAATTTCGTCCCGAAATTTTAAGCTGTTGAAGGTGTTGACGAATCTTCTGGAAATAGATGCGGGTATTTCTTCTTCATCTGATCTTCATGCTCCCAGGTGAACTCGGGTCCTCTACGAGCATTCCATCGAACCTTAACAATTGGTATCTTGTTTTGCTTAAGTCTTTTAACCTCACGATCCATTATTTCGACGGGTTTTTCGATGAATTGGAGTTTTTCGTTGATTTGGATTTCATCTAACGGAATAGTGAGATCTTCTTTAGCAAAACATTTCTTCAAATTTGAGACGTGGAAAGTGTTATGTACAGCCGTGAGTTGTTGAGGTAACTCAAGTCGGTAAGCTACTGGTCCGACACGATCAATAATCTTGAATGGTCCAATATACCTTGGATTTAATTTCCCTCGTTTACCAAATCGAACAACGCCTTTCCAAAGTGCAACTTTAAGCATGACCATCTCTCCAATTTCAAATTCTATATCTTTTCTTTTAATGTCAGCGTAGCTCTTTTGTCGACTTTGGGCGGTTTTCAACCGTTGTTGAATTTGGATGATCTTCTCGGTAGTTTCTTGTATAATCTCCGGACCCATAATCTGTCTATCCCCCACTTCACTCCAACAAATCGGAGACCTGCACTTTCTACCATAAAGTGCTTCAAACGGCGCCATCTCAATGCTTGAATGGTAGCTGTTATTGTAGGAAAATTCTTTAAGCGTTTGTATCGTCCTTTCGCTCTGCCCATCAGTTTGTGGATGATAGGCAGTACTCATGTCTAGACGAGTTCCTAATGCTTGCTGTAATGTCTGCCAGAATCTTGAAATAAATCTGCCATCCCTATCAGAGATAATAGAGATTGGTATTCCATGTCTGGAGACGACTTCCTTCAAATACAGTCGTGCTAACTTCTCCATCTTATCATCTTCTCTTATTGGCAGGAAGTGTGCTAATTTGGTGAGACGATCAACTATTACCCAAATAGTATCAAAACCACTTGCAGTCCTTGGCAATTTAGTGATGAAATCCATGGTAATGTTTTCCCATTTCCATTCCGGGATTTCAGGTTGTTGAAGTAGACCTGATGGTTTCTGATGCTCAGCTTTGACCTTAGAACACGTCAAACATTCTCCTACGTATTTAGCAACATCGGCTTTCATACCCGGCCACCAAAAATGTTTCTTGAGATCCTTGTACATCTTCCCCGTTCCAGGATGTATTGAGTATCTGGTTTTATGAGCTTCTCTAAGTACCATTTCTCTCATATCTCCAAATTTTGGTACCCAAATCCTTTCAGTCCTATACCGGGTTCCGTCTTCCCGAATATTAAGATGCTTCTCCGATCCTTTGGGTATTTCATCCTTTAAATTTCCCTCTTTTAAAACTCCTTGTTGCGCCTCCTTTATTTGAGTAGTAAGGTTATTATGAATCATTATATTCATAGATTTTACTCGAATAGGTTCTCTGTCCTTTCTGCTCAAGGCATCGGCTACCACATTTGCCTTCCCTGGGTGGTAACGAATCTCAAAGTCGTAATCATTCAATAATTCAATCCACCTACGCTACCTCATATTCAGTTGTTTCTGATTAAATATGTGTTGAAGACTTTTGTGGTCGGTATATATAATACTTTTGACCCCATATAAGTAGTTCCTCCAAGTCTTTAATGCAAAAACAACTGCGCCTAATTCCAAATCATGCGTCGTATAATTTTGTTCGTGAATCTTCAATTGTCTAGACGCATAAGCAATCACCTTCATTCATTGCATTAATACACAACCGAGACCTTGCTTTGATGCGTTACAATAAATCACAAAATCATCATTCCCTTCAGGCAATGACAATATAGGTGTCGTAGTTAGCTTTTTCTTCAATAACTGAAGCGCTTTCTCTTGTTCATCATTCCATTCAAATTTCTTCCCTTTATGCGTTAATGCAGTCAAGGGTTTTGCTATTCTGGAAAAGTCTTGGATGAACCTTCTGTAGTAACCAGCTAGTCCTAAAAACTGGCGTATGTGTTTCGGAGTTTTCGGGGTCTCCCACTTTTCAACAGTTTCTATCTTTGCCGGATCCACCTTAATACCTTCTTTGTTCACTATGTGACCGAGGAATTGAACTTCTTCCAACCAAAATGCACACTTTGAAAACTTAGCGTACAATTCTTCCTTCCTCAATACTTCTAACACCTTTCTCAAATGTTCACCGTGTTCTTGGTCATTCTTTGAGTAAATAAGTATGTCATCAATGAAAACAATGACAAACTTGTCAAGGTATGGTCCACACACTCGGTTCATAAGGTCCATGAACACAGCTGGTGCATTAGTTAAACCAAACGGCATGACCATAAACTCGTAATGACCGTAACGTGTTCTGAAAGCAGTCTTTAGAATATCATCTTCTTTCACCCGCATTTGATGATACCCGGAACGTAAGTCAATCTTTGAATAAACAGACGAGCCTTGTAGTTGATCAAATAAGTCGTCGATTCTCGTAGTGGGTAGCGGTTATTGATGGTAAGTTTGTTCAACTCTCGGTAGTCGATACACAACCTGAATGTACCATCTTTCTTCTTGACAAACAAAATAGGAGCTCCCCACGGTGATGTGCTTGGTCGAATGAAACCACGCTCTAAAAGTTCTTGTAATTGGCTTTGCAGTTCTTTCATCTCGCTGGGTGCGAGTCGGTAAGGAGCACGAGCTATTGGTGCAGCTCCTGGTACAAGATCTATTTGAAATTCAACGGATCGATGTGGGGGTAATCCCGGTAATTCTTTCGGAAATACATCGGGAAATTCTTTTGCAATGGGAACATCATTGATGCTCTTTTCTTCAGTTTGTACTTTCTTGACGTGTGCTAGAACAGCATAGCAACCTTTTCTTATTAGTTTTTGTGCCTTCAAATTACTAATAAGATGTAGCTTCGTGTTGCCCTTTTCTCCGTACACCATTAAGGGTTTTCCTTTTTCTCGTATAATGCGAATTGCATTTTTGTAACAAATGATCTCTGCTTTCACTTCTTTCAACCAGTCCATACCGATTATCACATCAAAACTCCCTAACTCTACTGGTATCAAATCAATCTTAAATGTTTCGCTTACCAGTTTAATTTCTCGATTCCGACATATATTATCTGCTGAAATTAATTTACCATTTGCTAATTCGAGTAAAAATTTACTATCTAAAGGCGTCAATGGACAACTTAATTTAGCACAAAAATCTCTACTCATATAGCTTCTATCCGCACCCGAATCAAATAAAACGTAAGCAGATTTATTGTCAATAAGAAACGTACCCGTAACAAGCTCCGGGTCTTCCTGTGCCTCTGCCGCATTAATATTGAAAACTCTTCCGCGGCCTTGTCCATTCGTGTTCTCCTGGTTCGGGCAATTTCTAATAATGTGGCCCGGTTTTCCACATTTATAACAAACTACATTGGCATAACTTGCTCCGACACTACTTGCTCCGCCATTACTCGTTCCGACACCATTTGTTCCTTTCGTTCTATTAACCCCTGGTCCGTAGACCTCACACTTCGCCGCGCTATGACCATTTCTTTTACACTTGTTGCAAAATTTGGTGCAGAACCCCGATTGATACTTTTCACACCTTTGGCATAGCTGCTTCTGATTGTTGTTGTTGTTACGGTTATTATTGTTGTTGGGATGATTGTTGTAGTTGCTGTTGTTGTTGTTGTTGTTGTTGTTGTTGTTGTTGGGCCGTTTGTTGTAGTTGCGATTGATGTTGCGATTGTTTGGATAATTGTTGCGATTATTGTTGTAATTGCTGTTGTTGTTGTATTGGTGATTCTTATCACCGTTTTCCTCCCATTTTCTTTTGACTTGCTTCACATTGGCCTCTTCAGCAGTGTGTTCTTTAATTTTTTTCTTCAATCTGGTTTACTAGTTTGTGAGCCATTCTACATGCCTGTTGTATGGAGGCGGGCTAGTGTGAACTTATATCTTCTTGGATTCTTTCCGGTAATCCTTTCACAAATGCGTCGATCTTCTCTTCCTCATCTTCGAATGCTCCCGGACACAATAGGCACAATTCTGTGAATCGTCTTTCGTACGTGGTAATATCAAATCCTTGGGTTCGTAACCCTCTAAGTTCTGTCTTGAGCTTATTGACCTCGGTTCTGGGACGGTACTTCTCGTTCATCAAGTGCTTGAATGCTGACCACGGTAGTGCGTACGCAACATCTTGTCCCACTTGCTCTAGATAGGTATTCCACCATGTTAACGCAGAACCTGTGAAGGTATGCGTAGCGTACTTCACTTTGTCCTCTTCAGTACACTTACTTATGGCAAACACCGATTCGACCTTCTCGGTCCACCGTTTCAATCCGATCGGTCCTTCGGTTCCATCAAATTCCAAAGGTTTACAGGCAGTGAATTCTTTGTAGGTGCATCCTACACGATTTCCTGTACTGCTAGATCCAAGGTTATTGTTGGTATGTGGCGCAGCCTGTACTGCGGCTATGTTTGAAGCTAGAAAAGTATGGAATTCCTCTTCATTCATATTCACGGTGTGTCGAGTAGTCGGTGCCATTTCCTTCAAAATAGTCAAATGGAACAAGTTAATCATACAGAATATTAAGAGTAGTTAATAGTATTTTGTAGCATAATATGAACTCATTTATAAAAGCTTTTTCTTCATATTAGCGTTTTATAAGTTTAAATTCGGGTAGTACCTACCCGTTAAGTTCATACTTAGTAGCTAATATACAATTCAACTACTACAATTCTATATGAAAAACTGATTATAATAATATTTCGCGTTCAAACTTTTACACAATATTTTACAAACTTACAATACCGCTTATTTTACATATAGCATGAAATATAGCACACAATAAATTTGATACAAGATGGTTGTGAAGATAATTCTAGCTAGTACACAAGTTGTTCAGCAAAGGCAATAAAGACACGTAATTCATACGTCCAGAAACAAGTCATGCATTCTGGTTTTACTAGGATTACTTCCCATCCTTGGTCTTGTGGAACATAACCGTTATGGCCGTTGATAAGACAGCGTGTTGTAACGTCATCAAAGGGACGAGGGTTACGTAATTTCCAACAGTCCCGTAACAATCTAAAAACCTCATTTCTTACCCCAATTACCGACTCCGTCACTTGTGAGAACGTTTTGTTTAATAGTTGTAGCCCAATGTTCTTGTTCTCACTTTGGTGAGAAGCGAACATTACTAATCCGTAAGCATAACATGCTTCTTTATGTTGCATGTTAGCCGCTTTTTCTAAATCACGAAGTCCAATATTCGGATATATTGAGTCAAAATAATTTCTTAACCCATTGCGTAAAATAGCATTTGGGTTCCCCGCAATATATGCGTCAAAGTAAACACATCGTAACTTATGGATTTCCCAATGTGATATCCCCCATCTTTCGGACGAAAGCCTTTTATAAACCAAGGCATTCTTGGAACGTTCTTCGAATGTCTTACAAACTGATCTCGCCTTAAATAGTTATGCCGAAGAATGCTGACCGACTCTAGACAAGATTTCATCAATCATGTCTCCGGGTAGGTCTCTTAAAATATTGGGTTGTCTATCCATTTTGTGTTTTTATACTGTAAAATAGACAAGAGTTAGATTCATAAAAAAAATACTTATTAATACAAGCAATTTTTACATATATCATAAAGCATAAGCACGCTATATTACATATATTACACCACACGAATACAACTATCTTATTCCGACTCGCTTGCTTCTTCTTCTTCGGTTTTGGTTCGTTTTGCCAAGTTTCTAGGGATATATGATGTTCCCCTAATACGAGCCGTCGTTTTCCACATTGGTTTAGAAAAACCTGGTGGTTTAGAGGTTCCCGGGTCATTGTTACAACTTAAGGACTTCGGGGGTTGACGATATATATAAAGTTCATCGGGGTTGGAATTAGATTTCTCTATTTTTATGCCCTTTCCCTTATTATTTTCTTTTGCCTTTTTAAATTCAGTTGGGGTAATTTCTATAACATCATCGGAATTCTCGTCGGAATCCGATTCATCGGAGAATTGGTAATCCTCCCAATATTTTGCTTCCTTGGCGGAAACACCATTGACCATAATTAACCTTGGTCAGTTGGTTGAGGATTTTCTTTTACTTAACCGTTTTATTATTTCCCCCACCGGTTCTATTTCTTCATCCGGTTCCGATTCTTCTTCCGGTTCCGATTCTTCTTCCGGTTCTGATTCTTCTTCCGGTTCCGACTCTTCTTCCGGTTCCTCTTCGGGAACTTGTGAATCAGTCCACGAATCATTCCAATTTACATTTGACTCTTGATTATTATTAGGTGAGTCAATGGGACTTGTTCTAGAGGTAGACATCTATCACATAATATCAAACGCGTTAAGAGATTAATATATCACATAATATTCACATGTTAAAAATATATAGTTTCCAACAAAATTTGTTAAGCAATCATTTTTCAAGTAAACACGGCCGAAGTCCAGACTCACTAATGCATCCTAACAAACTCGATAAGACACACTAATGCAAAATTCTGGTTCTCTAAGACCAACGCTCGGATACCAACTGAAATGTCCCGTTCTTATTGATTAAAAACGTTCCATATTAATTGATTTCGTTGCGAGGTTTTGACCTCTATATGAGACGTTTTTCAAAGACTGCATTCATTTTAAAACAAACCATAACCTTTATTTCATCAATAAAGAATTCAAAAGCTTTACGTAGATTATCAAATAATGATAATCTAAAATATCCTGTTTACACACGACCATTACATAATGGTTTACAATACAAATATGTTACAACAAAATAAGTTTCTTGAATGCAGTTTTTACACAATATCATACAAGCATGGACTCCAAATCTCGTCCTTATTTAAGTATGCGACATCGGAAGCTCTTAATAATCACCTGAGAATAAACATGCTTAAAACGTCAACAAAAATGTTGGTGAGTTATAGGTTTAACCTATATATATCAAATCATAATAATAGACCACAAGATTTCATATTTCAATACACATCCCATACATAGAGATAAAAATCATTCATATGGTGAACACCTGGTAACCGATATTAACAAGATGCATATATAAGAATATCCCCATCATTCCGGGACACCCTTCGGATATGATATAAATTTCGAAGTACTAAAGCATCCGGTACTTTGGATGGGGTTTGTTAGGCCCAATAGATCTATCTTTAGGATTCGCGTCAATTAGGGTGTCTGTTCCCTAATTCTTAGATTACCGGACTTAATAAAAAGGGGCATATTCGATTTCGATAATTCAACCATAGAATGTAGTTTCACGTACTTGTGTCTATTTTGTAAATCATTTATAAAACCTGCATGTATTCTCATCCCAAAAATATTAGATTTTAAAAGTGGGACTATAACTCACTTTCACAGATTTTTACTTCGTCGGGAAGTAAGACTTGGCCACTGGTTGATTCACGAACCTATAACAATATATATACAAATATATCAAAGTATGTTCAAAATATATTTACAACACTTTTAATATATTTTGATGTTTTAAGTTTATTAAGTCAGCTGTCCTCGTTAGTAACCTACAACTAGTTGTCCACAGTTAGATGTACAGAAATAAATCGATAAATATTATCTTGAATCAATCCACGACCCAGTGTATACGTATCTCAGTATTGATCACAACTCAAACTATATATATTTTGGAATCAACCTCAACCCTGTATAGCTAACTCCAACATTCACATATAGAGTGTCTATGGTTGTTCCGAAATATATATAGATGTGTCGACATGATAGATCGAAACATTGTATACGTGTCTATGGTATCTCAAGATTACATAATATACAATACAAGTTGATTAAGTTATGGTTGGAATAGATTTGTTATCAATTTTCACGTAGCTAAAATGAGAAAAATTATCCAATCTTGTTTTACCCATAACTTCTTCATTTTAAATCCGTTTTGAGTGAATCAAATTGCTATGGTTTCATATTGAACTCTATTTTATAAATCTAAACAGAAAAAGTATAGTTTTATAGTCGGAAAAATAAGTTACAAGTCATTTTTGTAAAGGTAGTCATTTTAGTCGAAAGAACGACGTCTAGATGACCATTTTAGAAAACATACTTCCACTTTGAGTTTAACCATAATTTTTGGATATAGTTTCAAGTTCATAATAAAAATCATTTTCTCAGAATAACAACTTTTAAATCAAAGTTTATCATAGTTTTTAATTAACTAACCCAAAACAGCCCGCGGTGTTACTACGACGGCGTAAATCCGGTTTTACGGTGTTTTTCGTGTTTCCAGGTTTTAAATCATTAAGTTAGCATATCATATAGATATAGAACATGTGTTTAGTTGATTTTAAAAGTCAAGTTAGAAGGATTAACTTTTGTTTGCGAACAAGTTTAGAATTAACTAAACTTTGTTCTAGTGATTACAAGTTTAAACCTTCGAATAAGATAGCTTTATATGTATGAATCGAATGATGTTATGAACATCATTACTACCTTAAGTTCCTTGGATAAACCTACTGGAAAAGAGAAAAATGGATCTAGCTTCAACGGATCCTTGGATGGCTCGAAGTTCTTGAAGCAGAATCATGACACGAAAACAAGTTCAAGTAAGATCATCACTTGAAATAAGATTGTTATAGTTATAGAAATTGAACCAAAGTTTGAATATGATTATTACCTTGTATTAGAATGATAACCTACTGTAAGAAACAAAGATTTCTTGAGGTTGGATGATCACCTTACAAGATTGGAAGTGAGCTAGCAAACTTGAAAGTATTCTTGATTTTATGTAACTAGAACTTGTAGAATATATGAAGAACACTTAGAACTTGAAGATAGAACTTGAGAGAGATCAATTAGATGAATAAAATTGAAGAATGAAAGTGTTTGTAGGTGTTTTTGGTCGTTGGTGTATGGATTAGATATAAAGGATATGTAATTTTGTTTTCATGTAAATAAGTCATGAATGATTACTCATATTTTTGTAATTTTATGAGATATTTCATGCTAGTTGCCAAATGATGGTTCCCACATGTGTTAGGTGACTCACATGGTCTGCTAAGAGCTGATCATTGGATTGTATATACCAATAGTACATACATCTAAAAGCTGTGTATTGTACGAGTACGAATACGGGTGCATACGAGTAGAATTGTTGATGAAACTGAACGAGGATGTAATTGTAAGCATTTTTGTTAAGTAGAAGTATTTTGATAAGTATATTGAAGTCTTTCAAAAGTGTATAAATACATATTAAAACACTACATGTATATACATTTTAACTGAGTCGTTAAGTCATCGTTAGTCGTTACATGTAAGTGTTGTTTTGAAACCTTTAGGTTAACGATCTTGTTAAATGTTGTTAACCCAACGTTTATAATATCAAATGAGATTTTAAATTATTATATTATCATGATATTATCATGTATGAATATCTCTTAATATGATATATATCCATTAAATGTCTTTACAACGATAATCGTTACATATATGTCTCGTTTAAAAATCATTAAGTTAGTAGTCTTGTTTTTACATATGTAGTTCATTGTTAATATACTTAATGATATGTTTACTTATCATAGTATCATGTTAAATATATATATATCCATATATATGTCATCATATAGTTTTTACAAGTTTTAACGTTCGTGAATCACCGGTCAACTTGGGTGGTCAATTGTCTATATGAAACATATTTCAATTAATCAAATCTTAACAAGTTTGATTTCTTAACATGTTGGAAACATTTAATCATGTAAATATCAATCTCAATTAATATATATAAATATGGAAAAGTTCGGGTCACTACAGTCCTTTCACTCGGTATGAGAGAGAATCAATAAGATTTACATTCCATAGCTTCTAGAACTCAGTTACAATGCAATGGCTATCTAATTAGGACTATTTAGGTTCCTTATATAGCCCTCTTCTAAGGAACCATCATTTAAGCTTATTTCACATTAACACTATACAACTTCGGGATCCTAACAAAATTATGTAAATGATATACTCGAACGTTTCAGTATGACTCAAGAACATCCTGTGTTGACCCCACTAGATGTGAATCACGGTATTTCGTTGGACTGTGAAGGGGAGCCTGTTGATCCTACATACTATCGAGCAATCATCAGATCTCTCATGTATCTCACTACATCTAGGCCGGATATTATGTTCGCAACATGTCTGTGTGCTCGTTATCAAGTTAATCCGAATACAGTTCATCTTACAGCTGCCAAAAGAATTCTATGTTATGTGTTACATTCTCCAAATCTCGGCATCTGGTATTCGAACGAAGACAAGTTTGATCTTGTAGTATACAGTGATTCAGACTATGCAGGTTGCAAAATCAACAACAAATCAACATCAGGAGGATGTCAATTTCTAAGTGAAAGGCTCGTGACCTGGCAATGTAAGAAACAAACTGTAGTTGCGCTTTCCATGTGTGAAGCTGAATATATTGCTGCTGCAAGTTGCTATTCACAAGTTGTTTAGATTCAACAACAACTTTCCGATTACGGACTAAGAATCTCTTTCTCTCCTATTTATATTGATAATATTGCTGCTGTTGCAATTACTAAGAATCATGTGCAACACTCTAAGACTAAACACACAGGTGTTAAGTATCATTTTCTTAGGGATTGCCATGAGAAAAAGATAATTGAGGTTAAGAGAATAGGTACTAAGGACCAGAGGGCTGACCTTTTTGTAGTGACCCGAACTTTTCCATGTTTATATATATTAATTGAGATTGATATTTACATGACTAAATGTTTTCAACGTGTTAAGCAATCAAACTTGTTAAGACTTGATTAAATAAAATAAGTTTCATATAGACAATTGATCACCCAAGTTGGCCGGCGATTCACGAACGTTACAAATTTATAAAAACTACATGTTGTGGTATATATAGACATATATATATGGTTGACATGAGATTATGATGAGTAAGTATCTCACTAAGTATATTAACAATGTGTGATATACATAAGAAATGAGATTACTAAGTTAAGAAACTCGAAATGATATATATAACGATTATCGTTATGATAACGTCTACTAAATACATATGTATCATATTAAGATATTGATACACTATATTTAACATGATAAAATTATATTTAAATATATCATTAAGTGTGTTAACAATGAACTACATATGTAAAAACAAGACTACTAACTCAAGAATTACGAAACAAGACTTATATGTAACGATTATCATTGTAACGATATTTTAATGTATATATATCATATTAAGAGATATTCATACATCATAATATCATGATAACATAATAATTTAACATCTCATTTGATATAATAAACATTGGGTTAACAATATTAATTGAGATCATTAACTTAAAGGTTTCAAAACAACACTTACATGTAACGACTAACGAAGACTTAACGACTCCATTAGAATGTATATACATGTTGTGTTTTGATATGTATTCTTACACTTTTTAAAAACTTCAAGACACATATCAAAGTACTTCTACTTAAAAAAATGCTTACAATTACATCCTCGTTCAGTTTCATCAACAATTCTACTCGTATGCACCCGTATTCGTACTCGTACAATACACAGCTTTTAGATGTATATACTATTGGTATATACACTCCAATGATCAGCTCTTAGCAGCCCAAGTGAGTCACCTAAAACATGTGGGAACCATTATTTGGAAACTAGCATGAAATATCTCATAAAATTACAAAAATATTAGTAATCATTCATGACTTATTTACATGAAAACAAAATTTCATATCCTTTATATCTAATCCATATACCAACGACCAAAAACATCTACAAACACTTTCATTCTTCAATTTTCTTCATCTAATTTATCTCTCTCAAGTTCCATCTTCAAGTTCTAAGTGTTCTTCATAAATTCCATAAGTATAGTTTCATAAAAATCAAGAATACTTCCAAGTTTGCAAGTCTACTTCCAAGCTTTCTAATCCATTCCAAGTAATCATCTAAGATCAAGGAACCTTTGTTATTTACAGTAGGTTATCTTTCTAATTCAAGGTAATATTCATATTCAAACTTTGATTCAATTTCTACTACTATAACAATCTTATTTCGAGTGAAAATCTTACTTGAACTTTTTCGTGTCATGATTCTGCTTCAAGAACTTTCAAGCCATCCAAGGATCCTTTGAAGCTAGATCCATTTTTCTCATTTCCAGTAGTTTTATCCAGAAAACTTGAGGTAGTAATGATGTTCATAACATCATTCAATTCATACATATAAAGCTATCTTATTTGAAGGTTTAAACTTGTAATCACTAGAACATAGTTTAGTTAATTCTAAACTTGTTCGCAAACAAAAGTTAATCCTTCTAAATTGACTTTTAAAATCAACTAAACACATGTTCTATATTTATATGATATGCTAACTTAATGATTTAAAACCTGGAAACACGATGAACACCATAAAATCGAATATACGCCGTCGTAGTGAAACCGGGGGCTGTTTTGGTTTGGATAATTAAAAACTATGATAAACTTTGATTTAAAAGTTGTTCTTCTGGGAAAATGATTTTTCATATGAAAATGAAACTATATCCAAAAATCTTGGTTAAACTCAAAGTGAAAGTATGTTTTTCAAAATGGTCATCAAGATGTCGTTCTTTCGACTAAAATGACTACCTCTTTAGTAATTGACATGTAACTTAAATTTCTGACTATAAACCTATACTTTTGCTGTTTGGATTCATATATTAGAGTACAATATGAAACCATAGCAATTTGATTCACTCAAAACGGATTTACCAAATCTATACAAATCATATCCTAGCTAACTTATATTGTATTGTACATGTATTCTAATATATTATGTAATCTTGGGATACCATAGACACGTATGAAAATGTTTTGATATATCATATCGACCCATATATATATATATATATATTATTTGGAACAACCATAGACACTCTATATGCAGTAATGTTGGAGTTAGCTATACAGGGTTGAGGTTGATTCCAAAAATATATATACTTTGAGTTGTGATCTAGCCTGAGACATGTATACACTGGGTCATGGATTGATTCAAGATAATATATATCGATTTATTTCTGTACATCTAACTGTGGACAACTAGTTGTAGGTTATTAACGAGGACAGCTGACTTAATACACTCAAATCTTTAAAACATAATAAAAATGGTTGTAATTATATTTTGATCATACTTTGATATATATGTACATATTTGTATAGGTTCGTGAATCGATCCATTGCCAAGTCTTATTTCCGAGGAAGGAAATATCTGTGAAAGTGAGTTATAGTCCCACTTTTAAAATCTAATATTTTTGGGATGAGAATACATGCAGGTTTTATAAATGATTTACAAAATAGACACAAGTACGTGAAACTACATTCTATGGTTGAATTATCGAAATCGAATATGCCCCTTTTTATTAAGTCTGGTAATCTAAGAATTAGGGAACAGACACCCTAATTGACACGAATCCTAAAGATAGATCTATTGGGCCTAACAAACCCCGTCCAAAGTACCGGATGCTTTAGTACTTCAAAATTTATATCATATCCGAAGGGTGTCCCGGAATGATGGGGATATTCTTATATATGTATCTTTTTAATGTCGGTTACCAGGTGTTCACCATATGAATGATTTTTATCTCTATGTATGGGATGTGTATTGAAGTATGAAATGTTGTGGTCTATTGTTACGATTTGATATATATAGGTTAAACCTATAACTCACCAACATTTTTGTTGACGTTTAAAGCATGTTTATTCTCAGGTGAATACTAAGAGCTTCCGCTGTTGCATACTAAAATAAAGACAAGATTTGGAGTCCATGTTTGTATGATATTGTGTAAAAACTGCATTCAAGAAACATATGTCGATGTAATATATTTCTATTGTAAACCATTATGTAATGGTCATGTGTAAACAGTATATTTTAGATTATCATTATTTGATAATCTACGTAATGCTTTTAAAATCTTTATTGATAAAATAAAGGTTATGGTTGTTTTAAAAATGAATGCAGTCTTTGAAAAACGTCTCATATAGAGGTCAAAACCTCGCAACGAAATCAATTAATATGGAACGTTTATAATCAATATGAACGGGACATTTTAGTTGGTATCCGAGCGTTGGTCTTAGAGAACCAGAAAATTTACATTAGTGTGTCTTATCGAGTTTGTTAGGATGCATTAGTGAGTCTGGACTTCTACCGTGTTTTCTTTAAAAATGATTGCTTAACATTTTTGTTGGAAACTATATATTATTAACATGTAAATATTATGTGATATATTAATCTCTTAACATGTTTGATATTGTGTGATAGATGTCTACCTCTAGCACAAATCCTATTGACTCACCTAATAATAACGAAGATTCGAACATATATTGGCAAGATTCACAAGTTCCCGAAGAACCGGAAGAAGAGGAAACGGAACCGGAAGAAGAGGAACCGGAAGAAGAGGAACTAGAAGAAGAGGATCCAGAAGAAGAAGAGGTTCCGGAGGGGGGAATACTAGGAACCACAGAAAACCGGTCAAATAAAAGAAAATCCTCAACCAATGGACCAAAGTTAATAATGGTCAATGGTGTTTCCGCTAAGGAAGCAAAATATTAGGAAAATTACCAATTTTTTGGTGAATCGGATCCTGATGAGGATTCCGATGATGTTATAGAAATTACCCCGACCCAATTTAATGAGGCAAAAGAAAATAATAAGGGAAAAGACATCAAAATAGAGAAATCTGGTTCCGACCCCGATGAACTTTATATGTACTGTCAACACCCGTATTTTCAATATCGTGACAATAACCCGGGAACCTCTAAACCACCATGTTTTTCTAAACCAATGTGGAAAACGACGGCTCGTATTAGAGGAACATTATATATCCCTAGAAAATTAGGAAAAAGAACAGTCCGAAGAAGAAGAAACCAGTGATTCAGATTAGAGGGGTGTGAGCATGTTGTGTAATAAATGTATTGTAGTGTGCTTGTACTTTTATGTTCTATGTAAAAATTGCTTGTATTGTTTGTTATTACGAATCTAATCCTTGTCTATTTTACAGTATAAAAACAAAATGGACGTTAAGGGTAGATAACCCAATATTTTAGAAGACCTACCAGAGGATATGATTGAGGAAATCTTGTCTAGAGTCGGTCAGAATTCATCAGCACATTTAGTTATGGCGAAATTAACTTGTCAAACATTTGAAAGACTTTCCAGAAATGCCTTAGTTTATAAAAGGCTTTCCTTTGATAGGTGGGGTATATCACATTGGGGAGACTTTAAGTTACGCCGTGTTTTCTTTAAAGCGTTAAATGCGGGGAACCCAAATGCAATTTTACGCTACGGGTTAAGAACCTATTTTGACTCAACATATCTCAACATAGGATTTCGTGAATTAGAAAGAGCTTCTAACATGCAACATAAAGAAGCATGTTATGCTTACGGGTTAGTGATGTTCGCTTCTTACCAAAGTGAGAAAAAGAACATCGGATTGCAGCTTTTAAATAAAACTTTCCCACAAGTGACGGATTCAGTAGTTGGGGTGAGAAACAAGGTTTTTAGATTATTACGGGGCTGTTGGACATTACAAAACCCTCGTCCTTTTGACGACATTACAACATGCTGCCTAGCTAATGGTCATAACGGTTATTTTCCACAAGACCAAGGATGGGAAGTCGTCTTAGTAAAACTAGAATGCATGACTTGTTTATGGACTTATGAATTACGTGTCTTTATTTCCTTTGCTGAGCAACTTGCGTATTAACTAGATTTATCTTCAAAACTGTCCTGTATCATAGTGTACTATATTTCATGTTATATGTAATATAGCGAAGTTGTAAGTTTGAAGAATATTTGTATGTGATATATTATTATAATCAGTTTTTCATATGGAATTGTAGTAGTTGAATTGTATATTAGCTACTAAGTATGAACTTAACGGGTAGGTAGTACCCGAATTTAAACTTATAAAATGCTAATATGAAGAAAAAGCTTTTATAAATGAGTTCATATTATGCTACGAGATACTATTGACTACTCTTAATATTCTGTATGATTAACTTGTTTCATTTGACTATTTTGAAGGAAATGGCACTGACTACTCGACACACCTTGAATATGAGCGAAGAGGAATTTTGTTCCTTTCTTGCTTCAAACATAGCCGCAGTACAGGCCGCGCTACATACCAACAATAACTCTGAATCTAGCAATACAGCTAACGGTGCAAGAAATCGTGTAGGATGCTCCTACAAGGAATTCACTGCCTGCAAAGCTTCAGAATTTGATGGGACCGAAGGACCAATCGGATTGAAACGATGGACCGAGAAAGTTGAATCAGTGTTTGCCATAAGTAAGTGTGCTGAAGGAGACAAAGTGAAGTACGCTACGCATACCTTCACAGGTATTGCGTTAACATGGTGGAATACCTATCTAGAGCAAGTGGGACAAGATGCTGCTTACGCGCTACCATGGTCAGCATTCAAGCACTTGATGAACGAGAAGTACCGTCTTAGAACCGAGGTCAATAAGCTCAAGTCAGAATTTAGAGGGTTACGAACACAGGGATTTGATATTACTTCGTACGAAAGACGATTCACAGAATTGTGCCTATTGTGTCCGAGAGCGTTCAAAGATAAGGAAGAGAAGATCAACGCATTTGTGAAAGGGTTACCGGAGAGAATCCAAGAAGATATAAGTTCACACGAGCCTGCCACCATACAAAAGGCATGTAGAATGGCTCACAAACTAGTGAACCAGATTGAGGGAAGAATTAAAGAACAGGCGGCCGAAGAGGCCAACGTGAAGCTAGTCAAAAGAAAGTGGGAGGAAAACGGTGATAAGAGTCACCAATACAACAACAACTATCCCAACAATCGCAACATCAATCGCAACTACAGCAAATGGCACAACAACAACAACAACAACTACAATAATCTTCCCAACAACAATAACAACCACAACAACAACAACAATCAGAAGCAGCTATGCCAAAGGTGTGAAAAGTATCACTCGGGGTTCTGCACCAAATTTTGCAACAAGTGTAAAAGAAATGGTCATAGTGCGGTGAAGTGTGAGGTCTACGGACCAGGGGTTAATAGAACGAAAGGAACAAATGGTGTCAGAATGAGTAATAGTAGAGCAAGTAGTGTTGGAGCAAGTTATGCCAATGTAGTTTGTTATAAATGTGGAAAACCAGGCCACATTATTAGAAATTGCCCGAACCAGGAGAACACGAATGGACAAGGCTGCGGAAGAGTTTTCAATATTAATGCGGCAGAGGCACAGGAAGACCCGGAACTTGTTACGGGTACGTTTCTTATTGATAATAAATCTGCTTACATTTTATTTGATTCAGGTGTAGATAGAAGCTATATGAGTAAAGATTTTTGTGCTAAATTAAGTTGTCTATTGATGCCGTTGGATAGTAAATTTTTACTCGAATTAGCAAACGGTAAATTAATTTCAGCAGATTATATATGCTAGAATCGAGAAATTAAACTGGGTAGCGAAATATTTAAAATTGATTTGATACCAGTAGAGTTAGGGAGTTTTGATGTAATAGTTGGCATGGACTGGCTGAAGGAGATGAAAGCAGAGATCGTATGTTACAAAAATGTAATTCGCATTGTACGAGAAGAAGGAGAACCCTTAATGGTGTACGGAGAAAAGGGCAACATGAATCTACATCTTATTAGTAATTTGAAGGAACAAAAACTAATAAGAAAAGGTTGCTATGCTATTCTAGCACACGTCGAGAAAGTACAAACTGAAGAAAAGAGCATCAATGATGTTCCCGTCACAAAAGAATTTCTCGATGTATTTCCGAAAGAATTACCGGGACTACCTCCACATCGATCTGTTGAATTTCAAATAGATCTTGTACCAGGAGCTGCACCAATAGCTCGTACTCCTTACAGACTCGCACCCAGCGAGATGAAAGAACTGCAAAGCCAACTGCAAGAACTATTAGAACGTGGTTTCATTCGACCAAGCAAATCACCATGAGGAGCTCCTGTTTTGTTTGTCAAGAAGAAGGATGGTACATTTAGATTGTGTATTGACTACAGAGAGTTGAATAAACTTACCATTAAAAACCATTATCCACTGCCGAGAATTGACGACTTATTTGATCAACTACAAGGCTCATCGGTTTATTCAAAAATCAATTTACGTTCTGGATATCATCAAATGCGAGTAAAGGAGGATGATATTTCAAAAACTGCTTTTAGGACGCGTTATGGTCATTACGAGTTTATGGTTATGCCATTTGGATTGACTAACGCACCAGCTGTGTTCATGGACCTTATGAACCAAGTGTGTGGGCCATATCTTGACAAGTTTGTCATTGTTTTCATCGATGACATACTTATTTACTCAAAGAATGATCAAGAGCATGAAGATCATTTGAGAAAAGTGCTAGAAGTATTGAGGAAAGAAAAACTGTACGCTAAGTTTTCAAAGTGTGCATTTTGGTTGGAAGAAGTTCAATTCCTCGGTCACATAGTGAACAAAGAAGGTATCCAGGTGGACACGGTAAAGATCGAAACCGTTGAAAAGTGGGAAACCCCAAAAACTCCGAAGCATATACGTCAATTTTTAGGATTGGCTGGTTACTACAGAAGATTCATCCAAGATTTCTCCAAAATAGCAAAACCCTTGACTGCATTAACGCATAAAGGGAAGAAATTTGAATGGAAGGATGAACAAGAGAAGGCGTTTCAGTTATTGAAGAAAAAGCTAATTACGGCACCTATATTGTCATTGCCTGAAGGGAATGATGATTTTGTGATTTATTGTGATGCATCAAAGCAAGGTCTCGGTTGTGTATTAATGCAACGAATGAAGGTGATTGCTTATGCGTCTAGACAATTGAAGATTCACGAGTAAAATTATACGACTCACGATTTGGAATAGGGTGCTGTTGTTTTTGCATTAAAGACTTGGAGGCATTATTTATATGGGGTCAAAAGTATTATATATACCGACTACAAAAGTCTCCAACATATATTTAATCAGAAGCAACTGAATATATGAGACAACGCAGGTAGATTGAACTGTTGAATGATTATGATTTTGAGATTCGATACCACCCGGGGAAGGCGAATGTGGTAGCTGACGCTTTGAGTAGAAAGGACATAGAACCTATACGGGTAAAAGCTATGAATATAATTATTCGTACTAACCTTACTACTCAAATAAAGGAGGCACAACAGGGGATTGTAAAAGAAGGAAAGTTGAAGAATGAGATACTCAAAGGATCAGAGAAACATCTTAATATTCGGGAAGACGGAATCCGATATATGACTGATAGAATTTGGGTACCAAGGTTTAGAGATGTGATAGAAATGGTACTTAAGGAAGCACATAAAACCAGATATTCAATACATCCCAGAGCGGGGAAGATGTATAAAGATCTCAAGAAACACTTTTGGTGGTCGGGTATGAAAGCTGATATTGCTAATTATGTAGGAGAATGTTTGACGTGTTCTAAGGTCAAAGCTGAACATCAAAAACCATCAGGTCTACTACAACAACCTGAAATTCTGGAATGGAAATGGGAAAACATTACCATGGATTTCATTACTAAATTGCCAAGGACTGCAAGTGGTTATGATACTATTTGGGTAATAGTTGATCGTCTCACCAAGTCAGCACACTTCCTGCCAATGAGAGAAGATGACAAAATGGAGAAGTTGGCGTGATTGTATTTGAAGGAGGTTGTCTCCAGACATGGAATACCAGTCTCTATTATCTCTGATAGAGATGGTAGATTTGTTTCAAGGTTCTGGCAGACGTTGCAACAAGCATTGGGGACTCATCTAAACATGAGTACTACCTATCATCCACAAAATGATGGGCAGAACGAAAGGACAATACAAACGCTTGAAGACATGCTACGAGCATGTGTTATTGATTTCGGAAACAGTTGGGATCGACACCTACCGTTAGCATAATTTTCCTACAACAACAGTTATCATTCTAGTATTGAGATGGCGCCATTTGAGGCACTTTATGGTTGAAAGTGCAGGTCTCCGATTTGTTGGAATGAAGTGGGGGATAGACAGATAACGGGTCCATAGATAATACAAGAAACTACTGAGAAAATCATCCAAATTCAACAATGATTGAAAATCTCCCAAAGTCGACAAAAGAGCTACGCGGACAGTAAAAGAAAAGATATAGAGTTTGAAATTAGAGAAATGGTCATGCTTAAGGTTTCACCTTGGAAAGGCATTGTTCAATTTGGTAAACGGGGAAAACTAAATCCAAGGTACATTGGACCATTCAAGATTATATATCGTGTCGGACCAGTAGCTTACCAGCTGGAGCTACCTCAACAACTCGCGACTGTACATAACACTTTCCATGTCTCGAATTTGAAGAAATATTTTGCTAAAGAAGATCTCACTATCCCATTGGACGAAATCCAAATCAATGAAAAACTTCAATTCATTGAAGAACCCGTCAAAATAATGGATCGTGAGGTTACGAGACTTAAGCAAAACAAGATACTGATTGTTAAGGTTCGATGGAATGCTCGTAGAGGACCTGAGTTCACTTGGGAGTTTGAAGATCAGATGAAGAAGAAATACCGGTATCTATTTCCAGAAGATTCGTCAACACTTTCAACAGCTTAAAATTTCGGGGCGAAATTTATTTAACGGGTAGGTACTGTAGTGACCCGAACTTTTCCATGTTTATATATATTAATTGAGATTGATATTTACATGACTAAATGTTTCCAACGTGTTAAGCAATCAAACTTGTTAAGACTTGATTAAATGAAATAAGTTTCATATAGACAATTGATCACCCAAGTTGACCGGCGATTCACGAACGTTACAAATTTGTAAAAACTACATGTTGTGGTATATATAGACATATATATATGGTTGACATGAGATTATGATGAGTAAGTATCTCACTAAGTATATTAACAATGTGTGATATTGAAAGGATCCGTTCATATACATTATAAATGATTCACAATAGTTGATTACATCGCGAGGTATTTGACCTCTATATGATACATTTTACAAACATTGCATTCATTTTTAAAAGACAAACTTTCTTTACAACGAAAGTTGACGGCATGCACACCATTTCATAATACATCCAACTATAATTGGCTTAATAATAATCTTGATGAACTCAATGACTCGAATGCAACGTCTTTCAAAATATGCCATGAATGACTCCAAGTAATATCCTTAAAATGAGCTAATGCACAGCGGAAGATTTCTTTAATACCTGAGAATAAACATGCTTTAAAGTGTCAACCAAAAGGTTGGTGAGTTCATAGGTTTATCATAACAATCATTTCAATATATTAATAGACCACAAGATTTCCGTTTATAAATATATGTACACTCGCAAGTGTATAAAAGTATTCTGTAAGTTGTAGGCACCCGGTAATAAGCCTTAACGTTCATGTTTTACCCTCTGAAGTACACCAGATCAGGTGTGTTTAAAATAACCTCGAAGTACTAAAGCATCCCATAGTCAGGATGAGGTTTGTCAGGCCCAATAAATCTATCTTTAGGATTCGCGCCTACCGTACATAGACAAGTAGTTTAATGTTACCAAGCTAAGGGTATATTTCTGGTTTAAACCCACGTAGAATTAGTTTTAGTACTTGTGTCTATTTCGTAAAACATTTATAAAACAACGCATGTATTCTCAGCCCAAAAATATACATTGCAAAAGCAATTAAAAAGGGAGCAAATGAAACTCACAATACTGTATTTCGTAGCAATTATGTATATGACGGAACTGAACAAGTGCAGGGTTTGTCTCGGATTCACGAACCTATATTAAGTATATATATTTATATGTTGGTCAATATCTGTCTAACAATTTAGGTCAAGTCGTAGTGTATCACAATCCTAATGCTCGAGACCGACATGCAAAAGTCAACAAAAGTCAACTTGACCCAAAATGACTTCCAAAATCTATACATGTTTATTATATAACTTATATATAGTCGTTTTATATATTTAAATATATTTATCAGATCTTATTATACTAAATAATACAAGTCATTTATTAATAAATAAAAATTTATATTTAAATTCATATATGATAAAAATATACTTTTATATATCTCAAGTAATAAAATTTATAAAATTCACTTGATATCATAAAAATATAGTGGTATGTATTATTAATGTAATTATATTACGTGTGGTAAAAATATCTTTGTACGCATATTTATTTGATTAAATAATATTGATAATAATAATAATTATACAAATAACAAAATGATAGTTTCAATAAAAATATTAATTTTTAGTAATAAAGATAATTTTAGTAATAACATCAACTGATAACAATTATAATAATAGTTTTAATAATAATATTAAAATTAATAATAATTCTGTTGGCCATATCTTTTAATCCGTTCATCGAACCCACACGATTTCTAAATGAAAAGTTATTAATTTTTCTTTAGCTTTTTAACGACATGCATATCATATACCTTATCTCAGTAGCATATGTATCAAATTCGTGATTTATCATAAACTATTTAACGACGAAACTAAGCATACAAACATGCATAATCATATATACTCGAGCACTAGTCAGGGATACACTATGAATATAAAAAAAATAAGATATGAATGTTCACGTATCAATATTGTGATTCAATATTGCAGGAAAGTACGTAGACGCAACGAAAATGATAAACGTTAGGTTGACCTCACGAGCAATACCCTCGAACAATACCCATAACCTCCATAGCTATAACCCATAATTTCCTTAGCTCTATCCCATTTGAAAACTTATTTTGAAATCGTCTGAATATAACTCCGTCGTAGTATTTTATGTATACTAATAATATCTTGAAATAATACTAAGTAAATATATATATGTAATTCGATTGAGAGAGTTTAGAGAAATATATTTTCAAGTTTCTATGAAATAATGAAACCTATTGAATTCTATTTATAATAGATTTTTGAATTATTAAAGTGAATTATTAAAGTATGAATTATTAAAGTGAATTATTAAAGTATGAATTATTAAAGTGAATTATTAAAGTATGAATTATTAAAGTGAATTATTAAAGTATGAATTATTAAAGTGAATTATTAAAGTGAATTATTAAAGTTAAAGTAAAGTAAAAGTAAAGTAAAAGTAAAGTAAAGGTAAAGTTAAAGTATAGTAAAAGTATAAAACTATGTACGTATAATACGCGTATAAATATATTTAATATTAATTTAAATCGTTATATCATAAAACATTTTAGAAAAGTAGAATTATATATATTCATAATAGGTTTCAAGTTTTTAAATTACAGTATGTTGGTGAAGCATGGGATAAAGTCCAAAGGTTTAATAAATGTATGAAATCATCTTAATGAAAAATGTCGAGTTACTTAACTTGTCGATATCCAACATCTAAGTTATTTACACTCCACATTCTTACTTATAGATCACTTTACCATTTTCCGAATATTGTCAAAAAGAATAGATTTCTTAAATCACAGTGGACCTCATAACATTGGCCCATAATCATATCATAATGTATCTGATAATTCAATCATTTGATTTTATCTCTTAATTCTGTCAATAAATATATCGAAATAAATACGTTCATGCAAAGTATCATATATCTAATACTTTGTTAATGTTTTCAGTTAATATTATATATTATATATACATATCTATATACACATAATTGTTCGTGAATCGTCGAACACGGTCAAAGGATAATTGATTACATGAATGTAGTTCCAAACTTTTTGAGATTCAACATTACAAATTCTGCTTATCGTGTCGGAAACATATAAAGGTTAAGTTTAAATTTGGTCGGAAATTTTCGGGTCGTCACAGTACCTACCCGTTAAAGAAATTTCATCCCGAAATTTGATCGAGGTCGGCATGGCTAACTATAAAAATGTTTTCATGACGAATATGAGTTGATAAATAGAGTTTTATCATCATTGAGTAATATAGATAAAACAATTTGATTACGCGAAGAGTATAAGTGAAGCTATCGCAAGAGAGTGAAATGAGTAAACGTATATTTATTTTAACCGATGAGGTAGTTATGATTGATTTCCAGAATTCATTGGATTTAAAGAAAATCTTTGCAATAAGATTTGGTTCTTCGGCGATTAAGAAAATCATGACCTTCTTTGATTAAATGCGATAATCTGTCTCGATTTCTCTGTCTGATATTTTACTATAAATCCACCCCCTTCGTTTCTTTATTTCCATAGCTCACACCTTCTAGTCTTTCTCCCCAATTCATACTTTAAAGCATTCGTTAATATGCTTCATCCAGTATTGATTCTTGATATACTCTTAACTTTCATATCTGTCATTCTTCTTTTTCATCTACCACCGGAGGAAGTTATTTTCTTCTACCATTACCTTGGGGTTATTGTGTTTTTCATTCTCCCGTGTCTTTATATTGCTATACGCATTGATATACACGGTTTGTAATTTCGAGGTTGTTATCGGGCTTTATATTCTCCATTATATTTCGGAGCTTCATGCTTTCATTTTCTCTTCCCAGCCTTAAGTCAAGCGGATAATGGTCCAGAATTCGTAGATATGAATTTTTGGATGAACATAGTTAATGTTCCAAGAAGAAAATCGTAATTGTAGTGACCCGAACTTTTCCATGTTTATATATATTAATTGAGATTGATGTTTACATGATTAAATGTTTCCAACATGTTAAGCAATCAAACTTGTTAAGACTTGATTAATTGAAATAGGTTTCATATAGACAATTGACCACCCAAGTTGACCGGTGATTCACGAACGTTAAAACTTGTAAAAAAAAAACTATATGATGACATATATATGGTTATATATATAGTTAACATGATATTATGATAAGTAAACATATCATTAATTATATTAACAATGAACTACATATGTAAAAATAAGACTACTAACTTAATGATTTTGAAACGAGACATATATGTAACGTTTATCGTTGTAACGACATTTAATGTATATATATCATATTAAGAGATATTCGTACATCATAATATCATGATAATATAATAATTTAAAATCTCTTTTGATATTATAAACATTGGGTTAACAACATTTAACAAGATCGTTAACCTAAAGGTTTCAAAACAACACTTACATGTAACGACTAACGATGACTTAACGACTCAGTTAAAATGTATATACATGTAGTGTTTTAATATGTATTTATACACTTTTGAAAGACTTCAATACACTTATCAAAATACTTCTACTTAACAAAAATGCTTACAATTACATTCTCGTTCAGTTTCATCAACAATTCTACTCGTATGCACCCGTATTCGTACTCGTACAATACACAGCTTTTAGATGTATGTACTATTGGTATATACACTCCAATGATCAGCTCTTAGCAGCCCATGTGAGTCACCTAACACATGTGGGAACCATCATTTGGCAACTAGCATGAAATATCTCATAAGATTACAAAAATATGAGTAATCATTCATGACTTATTTACATGAAAACAAAATTACATATCCTTTATATCTAATCCATACACCAACGACCAAAAACACCTACAAACACTTTCATTCTTCAATTTTCTTCATCTAATTGAACTCTCTCAAGTTCTATCTTCAAGTTCTAAGTGTTCTTCATAAATTCCAAAAGTTCTAGTTTCATAAAATCAAGAATACTTTCAAGTTTGCTAGCTCACTTCCAATCTTGTAAGGTGATCATCCAACCTCAAGAAATCTTTGTTTCTTACAGTAGGTTATCATTCTAATACAAGGTAATAATCATATTCAAACTTTGGTTCAATTTCTATAACTATAACAATCTTATTTCAAGTGATGATCTTACTTGAACTTGTTTTCGTGTCATGATTTTGCTTCAAGAACTTTGAGCCATCCAAGGATCCATTGAAGCTAGATCCATTTTTCTCTTTTCCAGTAGGTTCATCCAAGGAACTTAAGGTAGTAATGATGTTCATAACATCATTCGATTCATACATATAAAGCTATCTTATTCGAAGGTTTAAACTTGTAATCACTAGAACATAGTTTAGTTAATTCTAAACTTGTTCGCAAACAAAAGTTAATCCTTCTAACTTGACTTTTAAAATCAACTAAACACATGTTCTATATCTATATGATATGCTAACTTAATGATTTAAAACCTGGAAACACGAAAAACACCGTAAAACCGGATTTACGCCGTCGTAGTAACACCGCGGGCTGTTTTGGGTTAGTTAATTAAAAACTATGATAAACTTTGATTTAAAAGTTGTTATTCTGAGAAAATGATTTTTATTATGAACATGAAACTATATCCAAAAATTATGGTTAAACTCAAAGTGGAAGTATGTTTTCTAAAATGGTCATCTAGACGTCGTTCTTTCGACTGAAATGACTACCTTTACAAAAACGACTTGTAACTTATTTTTCCGACTAGAAACCTATACTTTTTTTGTTTAGATTCATAAAATATAGTTCAATATGAAACCATAGCAATTTGATTCACTCAAAACGGATTTAAAATGAAGAAGTTATGGGTAAAACAAGATTGGATAATTTTTCTCATTTTAGCTACGTGAAAATTGGTAACAAATCTATTCCAACCATAACTTAATCAACTTGTATTATATATTATGTAATCTTGAGATACCATAGACACGTATACAATGTTTCGACCTATCATGTCGACACATCTATATATATTTCGGAACAACCATAGACACTCTATATGTGAATGTTGGAGTTAGCTATACAGGGTTGAGGTTGATTCCAAAATATATATAGTTTGAGTTGTGATCAATACTGAGATACGTATACACTGGGTCGTGGATTGATTCAAGATAATATTTATCGATTTATTTCTGTACATCTAACTGTGGACAACTAGTTGTAGGTTACTAACGAGGACAGCTGACTTAATAAACTTAAAACATCAAAATATATTAAAAGTGTTGTAAATATATTTTGAACATACTTTGATATATATGTATATATTGTTATAGGTTCGTGAATCAACCAGTGGCCAAGTCTTACTTCCCGACGAAGTAAAAATCTGTGAAAGTGAGTTATAGTCCCACTTTTAAAATCTAATATTTTTGGGATGAGAATACATGCAGGTTTTATAAATGATTTACAAAATAGACACAAGTACGTGAAACTACATTCTATGGTTGAATTATCGAAATCCAATATGCCCCTTTTTATTAAGTCTGGTAATCTAAGAATTAGGGAACAGACACCCTAATTGACGCGAATCCTAAAGATAGATCTATTGGGCCTAACAAACCCCATCCAAAGTACCGGATGCTTTAGTACTTCGAAATTTATATCATATCCGAAGGGTGTCCCGGAATGATGGGGATATTCTTATATATGCATCTTGTTATTGTCGGTTACCAGGTGTTCACCATATGAATGATTTTTATCTCTATGTATGGGATGTGTATTGAAATATGAAATCTTGTGGTCTATTGTTACGATTTGATATATATAGGTTAAACCTATAACTCACCAACATTTTTGTTGACGTTTTAAGCATGTTTATTCTCAGGTGATTATTAAGAGCTTCCGCTGTCGCATACTTAAATAAGGACAAGATTTGGAGTCCATGCTTGTATGATATTGTGTAAAAACTGCATTCAAGAAACTTATTTTTTTGTAACAAATTTGTATTGTAAACCATTATGTAATGGTCGTGTGTAAACAGGATATTTTAGATTATCATTATTTGATAATCTACGTAAAGCTTTTTAAACCTTTATTGATGAAATAAAGGTTATGGTTTGTTTAAAAATGAATGCAGTCTTTGAAAAACGTCTCATATAGAGGTCAAAACCTCGCAACGAAATCAATTAATATGGAACGTTTTTAATCAATAAGAACGGGACATTTCAGTTGGTATCCGAGCGTTGGTCTTAGAGAACCAGAAAATTTGCATTAGTGTGTCTTATCGAGTTTGTTAGGATGCATTAGTGAGTCTGGACTTCGACCGTGTTTTCTTTAAAACTGATTGCTTAACATTTTTGTTGGAAACTATATATTTTTAACATATGAATATTATGTGATATATTAATCTCTTAACGTGTTTGATATTATGTGATAGATGTTTACCTCTAGAACAAGTCCCATTGACTCACCTAATAATAATGAAGAGTCAAATGTAAACTGGAATGATTTGTGGACTGATTCACAAGTTCCCGAAGAGGAACCGGAAGAAGAGTCGGAACCGGAAGAAGAATCGGAACCGGAAGAAGAATCGGAACCGGATGAAGAAATAGAACCGGTGGGGGAAATAATAAAACGGTTAAGTAAAAGAAAATCCTCAACCAACCGACCAAAGTTGATTATGGTCAATGGTGTTTCTGCCAAGGAAGCAAAATATTGGGAGGATTACCAATTCTCCGATGAATCGGATTTCGACGAGAATTCCGATGATGTTATAGAAATTACCCCAACTGAATTTAAAAAGGCAAAAGAAAATAATAAGGGAAAGGGCATAAAAATAGAGAAATCTAATTCCAACCCCGATGAACTTTATATGTATCGTCAACCCCCGAAGTCCTTAAGTTGTAACAATGACCCGGGAACCTCTAAACCACCAGGTTTTTCTAAACCAATGTGGACAACGACGGCTCGTATTAGGGGAACATCATATATCCCTAGAAACTTGGCAAAACGAACCAAAACCGAAGAAGAAGAAACGAGCGAGTCGGAATAAGATAGTTGTATTCGTGTGGTGTAATATATGGAATATAGTGTTCTTATGCTTTATGATATATGTAAAAATTGCTTGTATTAATAAGTATTTTTTTTATGAATCTAACTCTTGTCTATTTTACAGTTTAAAAACACAAAATGGATAGACAACCCAATATTTTAAGAGACCTACCCGGAGACATGATTGATTAAATCTTGTCTAGAGTCGGCCAGAATTCTTCGGCACAACTATTTAAGGCGAGATCAGTTTGTAAGACATTCGAAGAACGTTCCAAGAATGTCTTGGTTTATAAGAGACTTTCGTTCGAAAGATGGGGGATATCACATTGGGAAACCCATAAGTTACGATGTGTTTACTTTGACGCATATATTGCGGGGAACCCAAATGCTATTTTACGCAACGGGTTAAGAAATTATTTTGACTCAATATATCCGAATATTGGACTTCATGATTTAGAAAAAGCGGCTAACATGCAACATAAAGAAGCATGTTATGCTTACGGATTAGTAATGTTCGCTTCTCACCAAAGTGAGAACAAGAACATCGGGCTACAACTATTAAACAAAACGTTTCCACAAGTGACGGAGTCGGTAATTGGGGTAAGAAATGAGGTTTTTAGATTATTACGGGACTGTTGGACATTACGTAACCCTCGTCCCTTTGATGACGTTACAACACGCTGTCTTATCAACGGCCATAACGGTTATGTTGCACAAGACCAAGGATGGGAAGTAGTCCTAGTAAAACCAGAATGCATGACTTGTTTCTGGACGTATGAATTACGTGTCTTTATTGCCTTTGCTGAACGACTTGTGTACTAGCTAGAATTGTCTTAACAACTATCTTGTATCAAAGTTATTGTGTGCTATATTTCATGCTTTATGTAAAATAAGCGGTATTGTAAGTTTGTAAAATATTGTATAAAAGTTTGAACGCGAAATATTATTATAATCAATTTTTCATATAGAATTGTAGTAGTTGAATTGTATATTAGCTACTAAGTATGAACTTAACGGGTAGGTACTACCCGAATTTAAACTTATAAAATGCTAATATGAAGAAAAAGCTTTTATAAATGAGTTCATATTATGCTACGAAATACTATTAACTACTCTTAATATTCTGTATGATTTTTTTTTTTTTTTTTTTTTTTTTTTTTTTTTGAAAGGCAAACTCACACACCCATCTAAATCTAACTCGAATATATACACCACGAATTGTCCTAAGCAGGACTCGAACCCTCAACCTCAAGGTTGTAAGGATGGCCTCGATACCGCCAAGCCATTGGCTCTTTGGTATATTCTGTATGATTAACTTGTTCCATTTAACTATTTTGAAGGAAATGGCACCGACTACTCGACACACCGTGAATATGAATGAAGAGGAATTCCGTAATTTTCTAGCTTCAAACATAGCCGCAGTACAGGCTGCGCTACATACCAACAATAACCTTGGATCTAGCAGTACAGGAAATCGTGTAGGATGCACCTACACAGAATTCACTGCCTGCAAACCTTTGGAATTTGATGGAACCGAAGGACCGATCGGATTGAAACGGTGGACCGAGAAGGTTGAATCGGTGTTTGCCATAAGTAAGTGTACTGAAGAGGACAAAGTGAAGTACGCTACGCATACCTTCACAGGTTCTGCGTTAACATGGTGGAATACCTATCTAGAGCAAGTGGGACAAGATGATGCGTACGCACTACCGTGGTCAGCATTCAAGCACTTGATGAACGAGAAGTACCGTCCCAGAACCGAGGTCAATAAGCTCAAGACAGAACTTAGAGGGTTACGAACCCAAGGATTTGATATTACCACGTACGAAAGACGATTCACAGAATTGTGCCTATTGTGTCCGGGAGCATTCGAAGATGAGGAAGAGAAGATCGACGCGTTTGTGAAAGGATTACCGGAAAGAATCCAAGAAGATATAAGTTCACACGAGCCCGCCTCCATACAACAGGCATGTAGAATGGCTCACAAACTAGTGAACCAGATTGAAGAAAGAATTAAAGAACAGACTGCTGAAGAGGCCAATGTGAAGCAAGTCAAAAGAAAGTGGGAGGAAAACGGTGATAAGAATCACCAATACAACAACAACAGCAATTACAACAATAATCGCAACAATTATCCCAACAATCGCAACATCAATCGCAACTACAACAAACGGCCCAACAACAACAACAACAACAATAACAGCAACTACAACAATCATCCCAACAACAATAATAACCGCAACAACAACAACAATCAGAAGCAACTATGCCAAAGGTGTGAAAAGAATCACTCGGGGTTCTGCACCAAATTTTGCAACAAGTGTAAAAGAAATGGTCATAGCGCGGCGAAGTGTGATTTCTACGGACCAGGGGTTAATAGAACGAAAGGAACAAATGGTGTCGGAACGAGTAATGGCGGAGCAAGTAGTGTCGGAGCAAGTTATGCCAATGTAGTTTGTTATAAATGTGGAAAACCAGGCCACATTATTAGAAATTGCCCGAACCAGGAGAACACGAATGGACAAGGCCGTGGAAGAGTTTTCAATATTAATGCGGTAGAGGCACAGGAAGACCCGGAGCTTGTTACGGGTACGTTTCTTATTGACAATAAATCTGCTTACGTTTTATTTGATTCGGGTGCGGATAGAAGCTATATGAGTAGAGATTTTTGTGCTAAATTAAGTTGTCCATTGACGCCTTTGGATAGTAAATTTTTACTCGAATTAGCAAATGGTAAATTAATTTCAGCAGATAATATATGTCGGAATCGAGAAATTAAACTGGTTAGCGAAACATTTAAGATTGATTTGATACCAGTAGAGTTAGGGAGTTTTGATGTGATAATCGGTATGGACTGGTTGAAAGAAGTGAAAGCGGAGATCGTTTGTTACAAAAATGCAATTCGCATTATACGAGAAAAAGGAAAACCCTTAATGGTGTACGGAGAAAAGGGCAACACGAAGCTACATCTTATTAGTAATTTGAAGGCACAAAAACTAATAAAAAAAGGTTGCTATGCTGTTCTAGCACACGTCGAGAAAGTACAAACTGAAGAAAAGAGCATCAATGATGTTCCCATTGCAAAAGAATTTCCCGATGTATTTCCGAAAGAATTACCGGGATTACCCCCACATCGATCCGTTGAATTTCAAATAGATCTTGTACCAGGAGCTGCACCAATAGCTCGTGCTCCTTACAGACTCGCACCCAGCGAGATGAAAGAACTGCAAAGCCAATTACAAGAACTTTTAGAGCGTGGTTTCATTCGACCAAGCACATCACCGTGGGGAGCTCCTGTTTTGTTTGTCAAGAAGAAAGATGGTACATTCAGGTTGTGTATCGACTACCGAGAGTTGAACAAACTTACCATCAAGAACCGCTACCCACTACCGAGAATCGACGACTTATTTGATCAACTACAAGGCTCGTCTGTTTATTCAAAGATTGACTTACGTTCCGGGTATCATCAAATGCGGGTGAAAGAAGATGATATTCCAAAGACTGCTTTCAGAACACGTTACGGTCATTACGAGTTTATGGTCATGCCGTTTGGTTTAACTAATGCACCAGCTGTGTTCATGGACCTTATGAACCGAGTGTGTGGACCATACCTTGACAAGTTTGTCATTGTTTTCATTGATGACATACTTATTTACTCAAAGAATGACCAAGAACACGGTGAACATTTGAGAAAGGTGTTAGAAGTATTGAGGAAGGAAGAATTGTACGCTAAGTTTTCAAAGTGTGCATTTTGGTTGGAAGAAGTTCAATTCCTCGGTCACATAGTGAACAAAGAAGGTATTAAGGTGGATCCGGCAAAGATAGAAACTGTTGAAAAGTGGGAAACCCCGAAAACTCCGAAACACATACGCCAGTTTTTAGGACTAGCTGGTTACTACAGAAGGTTCATCCAAGACTTTTCCAGAATAGCAAAACCCTTGACTGCATTAACGCATAAAGGGAAGAAATTTGAATGGAATGATGAACAAGAGAAAGCGTTTCAGTTATTGAAGAAAAAGCTAACTACGGCACCTATATTGTCATTGCCTGAAGGGAATGATGATTTTGTGATTTATTGTGACGCATCAAAGCAAGGTCTCGGTTGTGTATTAATGCAACGAACGAAGGTGATTGCTTATGCGTCTAGACAATTGAAGATTCACGAACAAAATTATACGACGCATGATTTGGAATTAGGCGCGGTTGTTTTTGCATTAAAGACTTGGAGGCACTACTTATATGGGGTCAAAAGTATTATATATACCGACCACAAAAGTCTTCAACACATATTTAATCAGAAACAACTGAATATGAGGCAGCGTAGGTGGATTGAATTATTGAATGATTACGATTTTGAGATTCGTTACCACCCGGGGAAGGCAAATGTGGTAGCCGATGCCTTGAGCAGGAAGGATAGAGAACCCATTCGAGTAAAATCTATGAATATAATGATTCATAATAACATTACTACTCAAATAAAGGAGGCGCAACAAGGAGTTTTAAAAGAGGGAAATTTAAAGGATGAAATACCCAAAGGATCGGAGAAGCATCTTAATATTCGGGAAGACGGAACCCGGTATAGGGCTGAAAGGATTTGGGTACCAAAATTTGGAGATATGAGAGAAATGGTACTTAGAGAAGCTCATAAAACAAGATACTCAATACATCCTGGAACGGGGAAGATGTACAAGGATCTCAAGAAACATTTTTGGTGGTCGGGTATGAAAGCCGATGTTGCTAAATACGTAGGAGAATGTTTGACGTGTTCTAAGGTCAAAGCTGAGCATCAGAAACCATCAGGTCTACTTCAACAACCCGAAATCCCGGAATGGAAATGGGAAAACATTACCATGGATTTCATCACTAAATTGCCAAGGACTGCAAGTGGTTTTGATACTATTTGGGTAATAGTTGATCGTCTCACCAAATCAGCACACTTCCTACCAATAAGAGAAGATGACAAGATGGAGAAGTTAGCACGACTGTATTTGAAGGAAGTCATCTCCAGACATGGAATACCAATCTCTATTATCTCTGATAGGGATGGCAGATTTATTTCAAGATTCTGGCAGACATTACAGCAAGCATTAGGAACTCGTCTAGACATGAGTACTGCCTATCATCCACAAACTGATGGGCAGAGCGAAAGGACGATACAAACGCTTGAAGACATGCTACGAGCATGTGTTATTGATTTCGGAAACAATTGGGATCGACATCTACCGTTAGCAGAATTTTCCTACAACAACAGCTACCATTCAAGCATTGAGATGGCGCCGTTTGAAGCACTTTATGGTAGAAAGTGCAGGTCTCCGATTTGTTGGAGTGAGGTGGGGGATAGACAGATTACGGGTCCGGAGATTATACAAGAAACTACCGAGAAGATCATCCAAATTCAACAACGGTTGAAAACCGCCCAAAGTCGACAAAAGAGCTACGCTGACATTAAAAGAAAAGATATAGAATTTGAAATTGGAGAGATGGTCATGCTTAAAGTTTCACCTTGGAAAGGCGTTGTTCGATTTGGTAAACGAGGGAAATTAAATCCAAGGTATATTGGACCATTCAAGATTATTGATCGTGTCGGACCAGTAGCTTACCGACTTGAGTTACCTCAACAACTCGCGGCTGTACATAACACTTTCCACGTCTCGAATTTGAAGAAATGTTTTGCTAAAGAAGATCTCACTATTCCGTTAGATGAAATCCAAATCAACGAAAAACTCCAATTCATCGAAGAACCCGTCGAAATAATGGATCGTGAGGTTAAAAGACTTAAGCAAAACAAGATACCAATTGTTAAGGTTCGATGGAATGCTCGTAGAGGACCCGAGTTCACCTGGGAGCGTGAAGATCAGATGAAGAAGAAATACCCGCATCTATTTCCAGAAGATTCGTCAACACCTTCAACAGCATAAAATTTCGGGACGAAATTTATTTAACGGGTAGGTACTGTAGTGACCCGAACTTTTCCATGTTTATATATATTAATTGAGATTGATGTTTACATGATTAAATGTTTCCAACATGTTAAGCAATCAAACTTGTTAAGACTTGATTAATTGAAATAGGTTTCATATAGACAATTGACCACCCAAGTTGACCGGTGATTCACGAACGTTAAAACTTGTAAAAAAAAAACTATATGATGACATATATATGGTTATATATATAGTTAACATGATATTATGATAAGTAAACATATCATTAATTATATTAACAATGAACTACATATGTAAAAACAAGACTACTAACTTAATGATTTTGAAACGAGACATATATGTAACGTTTATCGTTGTAACGACATTTAATGTATATATATCATATTAAGAGATATTTGTACATCATAATATCATGATAATATAATAATTTAAAATCTCTTTTGATATTATAAACATTGGGTTAACAACATTTAACAAGATCGTTAACCTAAAGGTTTCAAAACAACACTTACATGTAACGACTAACGATGACTTAACGACTCAGTTAAAATGTATATACATGTAGTGTTTTAATATGTATTTATACACTTTTGAAAGACTTCAATACACTTATCAAAATACTTCTACTTAACAAAAATGCTTACAATTACATTCTCGTTCAGTTTCATCAACAATTCTACTCGTATGCACCCGTATTCGTACTCGTACAATACACAGCTTTTAGATGTATGTACTATTGGTATATACACTCCAATGATCAGCTCTTAGCATCCCATGTGAGTCACCTAACACATGTGGGAACCATCATTTGGCAACTAGCATGAAATATCTCATAAGATTACAAAAATATGAGTAATCATTCATGACTTATTTACATGAAAACAAAATTACATATCCTTTATATCTAATCCATACACCAATGACCAAAAACACCTACAAACACTTTCATTCTTCAATTTTCTTCATCTAATTGAACTCTCTCAAGTTCTATCTTCAAGTTCTAAGTGTTCTTCATAAATTCCAAAAGTTCTAGTTTCATAAAATCAAGAATACTTTCAAGTTTGCTAGCTCACTTCCAATCTAGTAAGGTGATCATCCAACCTCAAGAAATCTTTGTTTCTTACAGTAGGTTATCATTCTAATACAAGGTAATAATCATATTCAAACTTTGGTTCAATTTCTATAACTATAACAATCTTATTTCAAGTGATGATCTTACTTGAACTTGTTTTCGTGTCATGATTTTGCTTCAAGAACTTTGAGCCATCCAAGGATCCATTGAAGCTAGATCCATTTTTCTCTTTTCCAGTAGGTTCATCCAAGGAACTTAAGGTAGTAATGATGTTCATAACATCATTCGATTCATACATATAAAGCTATCTTATTCGAAGGTTTAAACTTGTAATCACTAGAACATAGTTTAGTTAATTCTAAACTTGTTCGCAAACAAAAGTTAATCCTTCTAACTTGACTTTTAAAATCAACTAAACACATGTTCTATATCTATATGATATGCTAACTTAATGATTTAAAACCTGGAAACACGAAAAACACCGTAAAACCGGATTTACGCCGTCGTAGTAACACCGCGGGCTGTTTTGGGTTAGTTAATTAAAAACTATGATAAACTTTGATTTAAAAGTTGTTATTCTGAGAAAATGATTTTTATTATGAACATGAAACTATATCCAAAAATTATGGTTAAACTCAAAGTGGAAGTATGTTTTCTAAAATGGTCATCTAGACGTCGTTCTTTCGACTGAAATGACTACCTTTACAAAAACGACTTGTAACTTATTTTTCCGACTAGAAACCTATACTTTTTTTGTTTAGATTCATAAAATATAGTTCAATATGAAACCATAGCAATTTGATTCACTCAAAACGGATTTAAAATGAAGAAGTTATGGGTAAAACAAGATTGGATAATTTTTCTCATTTTAGCTACGTGAAAATTGGTAACAAATCTATTCCAACCATAACTTAATCAACTTGTATTATATATTATGTAATCTTGAGATACCATAGACACGTATACAATGTTTCGACCTATCATGTCGACACATCTATATATATTTCGGAACAACCATAGACACTCTATATGTGAATGTTGGAGTTAGCTATACAGGGTTGAGGTTGATTCCAAAATATATATAGTTTGAGTTGTGATCAATACTGAGATACGTATACACTGGGTCGTGGATTGATTCAAGATAATATTTATCGATTTATTTCTGTACATCTAACTGTGGACAACTAGTTGTAGGTTACTAACGAGGACAGCTGACTTAATAAACTTAAAACATCAAAATATATTAAAAGTGTTGTAAATATATTTTGAACATACTTTGATATATATGTATATATTGTTATAGGTTCGTGAATCAACCAGTGGCCAAGTCTTACTTCCCGACGAAGTAAAAATCTGTGAAAGTGAGTTATAGTCCCACTTTTAAAATCTAATATTTTTGGGATGAGAATACATGCAGGTTTTATAAATGATTTACAAAATAGACACAAGTACGTGAAACTACATTCTATGGTTGAATTATCGAAATCGAATATGCCCCTTTTTATTAAGTCTGGTAATCTAAGAATTAGGGAACAGACACCCTAATTGACGCGAATCCTAAAGATAGATCTATTGGGCCTAACAAACCCCATCCCAAAGTACCGGATGCTTTAGTACTTCGAAATTTATATCATATCCGAAGGGTGTCCCGGAATGATGGGGATATTCTTATATATGCATCTTGTTATTGTCGGTTACCAGGTGTTCACCATATGAATGATTTTTATCTCTATGTATGGGATGTGTATTGAAATATGAAATCTTGTGGTCTATTGTTACGATTTGATATATATAGGTTAAACCTATAACTCACCAACATTTTTGTTGACGTTTTAAGCATGTTTATTCTCAGGTGATTATTAAGAGCTTCCGCTGTCGCATACTTAAATAAGGACAAGATTTGGAGTCCATGCTTGTATGATATTGTGTAAAAACTGCATTCAAGAAACTTATTTTTTTGTAACATATTTGTATTGTAAACCATTATGTAATGGTCGTGTGTAAACAGGATATTTTAGATTATCATTATTTGATAATCTACGTAAAGCTTTTTAAACCTTTATTGATGAAATAAAGGTTATGGTTTGTTTAAAAATGAATGCAGTCTTTGAAAAACGTCTCATATAGAGGTCAAAACCTCGCAACGAAATCAATTAATATGGAACGTTTTTAATCAATAAGAACGGGACATTTCAGTAATGGCACGATCTTAATTTGGCAACTTACCAGAATATCTGAAAATATAGAGCTATCAAGATGATATGTTCTTAATATGTTTGGAAATTGGGTAGAATGTAAGAGTCGTGTAAATAGTACATGATGACGGTATGTTCTATGAATCATCACGTTCCATTAGAAACTCAGCATGACTTACTGTAATATAATCACATTGATCAAGTGTCATTATATTATACTAACTCATGTTTCAGTTCCCAACACTGCTTTAAAAACATTCATATTTTAAATTCGAATTTTTTTTCTTCTTCAGAATTTAGAAACTAACACAGTTTCTTTTTATGTTGTAACGCAGATATTGCGAAGAGATAAAAGATTTCGGATAAGAATAGTTGTGAAAATATCTTCAGGAATATCGAAGATATTTATAATAAAAGATACGATAATATCTTAGAATTCTTAACATAGATGGATGATGAAGAAGATTTGTCTGTGAAGGTTTAGAATAAGAAGTAAGGTGTTTGCTAACAATTTCAGTAGACACTGAAACATTTGGATCCTTTGAAGGCAGGTTTAGTCTTTGTGATTTGTCCACAGCCTCCTTCATGGTCTGCTCAATCCATTTTTCAGTTTCAAACCTTCTCTTTTTCTCAGCTTTACCACCATACTATTCTTTATCATCAAACTTTTGACTGTTAAAGTTGTTTACAGTTTTTGCTGCTTCATCAGCATTTTTCCAATTTCGGAGAACTAGTTCATAGTTTGGGGATGTTTTTCAGAAAATTCACATTCGAAGTATGTAAGTCTAGGAGATCGACGTTATATGTATACATATAACTTTTAACATAAAATTGTCGCGAAATTCAAAATACTGATTGCTAATTCCCAGTATTTGGTGTGACAATTATTGTTACAGGATGTAGGTGAGTACATGATGGGGTTTTAATGAATAAGTATAGTGAATTTTCGGAGAGGCTTAAGTCGAAGGTTAATGAAGTTGTTGATAAGTTTACTGCTAATGTGACGAGATATGAAAGGTTCCCCGGTAACCATGATGAAGGGTTTATTCGTATAAACAAATGAAGGTGATTTGTTGAAGCTATGACAAAATTGTCTATTTTGGAAAGAGATTGAAAAATTATATTTGGTAATAAATATCAAAGGATCTGACACGGATACGTGTTAAACTATAACTTTAGTTTCGAGAGCTTTTCAGGTGCATGACAGTGGGTAATGTGTGGTTGGATCATCATCTCGCATGTCTTTAAGAATTTCGAAGTGTTTGAACACATATTGTAATTGTTAATATACATATGATGTTCTAAGATTTTGAATGATACAAATATTTTTGTGAGTTTCATGAATAGAAATGAGGTTCTAGGACAGTTTTGAAGTCAAAGTATAGTTTTGAAAGATGTAGAAATCTAAGAGTGATGATTTCGGTTATATCTTGAATCGAATTCTGAGATTTCAAAATCAGAATATGTAATTAGATTTTGAATGAGTATGGTTGTTTTGATTTCTATAAAAGAATATATATTGTTGTGAAAGTAGGGAGTATAATGGATGATTTGCTGAATCAGATTCGAAGAATGTAACATATTAATTGTGAATTTATGTATCTCTCGGGTATTACCTACCCATTAAAAAAAAATTCACAATTAATATTTTGTACAAAAGAATTTTATTACAGTCTTTATGGAAATATATATGTGTATATTTCTTCAGATGTAATATAGATTTAATGAGTTAATATTAAATTAAACTCATTTGATTTATGGTTAAGGCTAGAATAGATAATTTCTAAACTTTAGAAATTACATAATCGCCGTAGAATGTTTCCCCAATGAAGTTATGAATCAATAATTAATCGTTGTGGTATTCCTTGGTATCTACATGGCGTATGACGTCGATGCTCGTGGGACAAATTGTGAAGTTGAGGTTTGTGATGCGGTTGTTGTTGGTGGTGATAATGGTACTGTTGATGTTGTTGATGGTGGTACTGGTTATGCTGCTGGTGCTGCTGCTGGTGTTTGTAACCTTTGCACCATATTCTCCAAAGTCACTACCCGAGCGCGAAGCTCGTTGACTTCTTCTATTACACCGGGGTGATTGTCGGTTCGGACGAGCGGATAAATAAGATCTTGAATTTGGTGTAGTATATAATCATGACGAGATACTCTGGAAATGAGAGAGAAAATGGTGTTTCGGACAGGTTCGCCGGTAAATGCTTCAGGTTCATTGCCAAGAGGGCAATGTGGTGGATGAAAGGGATCACCTTCTTCTTGTCTCCAATGGTTAAGTAGATTACGAACTCATCCCCAAATCATCCAAAATAGATGATGGCTAATTGGTTGATCCATTTCGGTCACGCTGCTTTCGGAGCTCATGTGAAAATCCATATCGGCATAGCTGTCGGAATCCGAGGAACTCGAACTGGTTGAGGGATCCATCTTGTATGATCAGGGAAAGAATTTTTGGTATGAAATAGATTGTAGAATTTAAATTTGGTATTCTTCAATACATAATTTACATATGTATATATAATACCAAAATCTCATAAATTATGGAGGAATCTTTGAAAGATGTCAATCAAAGTTCACAGTAACAGATATGCTAAGATAAGAATTCGTCTATACATTATTATGCAATAAATGTAGGAAAACGCATCTAGACTTAAGAATGATAAGCAGGTAATTTCCTAAGGATGGTAAGTAGATGATTTCCGACTAAAAATGATAAGCAAAACTTTTGACATGCAGACACGGTCGAAGTCCAGACTCACTAATGCATCTTAACAACTATCAGTTAGACACACTAATGCAAGACCTGGTTCGCTAAGACCACCGCTCTGATACCAACTGAAAGGATCCGTTCATATACATTATAAATGGTTCACAATAGTTGATTACATCGCGAGGTATTTGACCTCTATATGATACATTTTACAAACATTGCATTCGTTTTTAAAAGACAAACTTTCTTTACAACGAAAGTTGATGGCATGCACACCATTTCATAATACATCCAACTATAATTGGCTTAATAATAATCTTGATGAACTCAATGACTCGAATGTAACGTCTTTCAAAATATGCCATGAATGACTCCAAGTAATATCCTTAAAATGAGCTAATGCACAGCGGAAGATTTCTTTAATACCTGAGAATAAACATGCTTTAAAGTGTCAACCAAAAGGTTGGTGAGTTCATAGGTTTATCATAACAATCATTTCAATATATTAATAGACCACAAGATTTCCGTTTATAAATATATGTACACTCGCAAGTGTATAAAAGTATTCTGTAAGTTGTAGGCACCCGGTAATAAGCCTTAACGTTCATGTTTTACCCTCTGAAGTACACCAGATCAGGTGTGTTTAAAATAACCTCGAAGTACTAAAACATCCCATAGTCAGGATGAGGTTTGTCAGGCCCAATAAATCTATCTTTAGGATTCGCGCCTACCGTACATAGACAAGTAGTTTAATGTTACCAAGCTAAGGGTATATTTCTAGTTTAAACCCACGTAGAATTAGTTTTAGTACTTGTGTCTATTTCGTAAAACATTTATAAAACAACGCATGTATTCTCAGCCCAAAAATATACATTGCAAAAGCAATTAAAAAGGGAGCAAATGAAACTCACAATACTGTATTTCGTAGCAATTATGTATATGACGGAACTGAACAAGTGCAGGGTTTGTCTCGGATTCACGAACCTATATTAAGTATATATATTTATATGTTGGTCAATATCTGTCTAACAATTTAGGTCAAGTCGTAGTGTATCACAATCCTAATGCTCGAGACCGACATGCAAAAGTCAACAAAAGTCAACTTGACCCAAAATGACTTCCAAAATCTATACATGTTTATTATATAACTTATATATAGTCGTTTTATATATTTAAATATATTTATCAGATCTTATTATACTAAATAATACAAGTCATTTATTAATAAATAAAAATTTATATTTAAATTCATATATGATAAAAATATACTTTTATATATCTCAAGTAATAAAATTTATAAAATTCACTTGATATCATAAAAATATAGTGGTATGTATTATTAATGTAATTATATTACGTGTGGTAAAAATATCTTTGTACGCATATTTATTTGATTAAATAATATAGATAATAATAATAATGATACAAATAATAAAATGATAGTTTCAATAAAAATATTAATTTTTAGTAATAAAGATAATTTTAGTAATAACATCAACTGATAACAATTATAATAATAGTTTTAATAATAATATTAAAATTAATAATAATTCAGTTGGCCATATCTTTTAATCCGTTCATCGAACCCACACGATTTCTAAATGAAAAGTTATTAATTTTTCTTTAGCTTTTTAACGACATGCATATCATATACCTTATCTCAGTAGCATATGTATCAAATTCGTGATTTATCATAAACTATTTAACGACGAAACTAAGCATACAAACATGCATAATCATATATACTCGAGCACTAGTCAGGGATACACTATGAATAAAAAAAAATAAGATATGAATGCTCACGTATCAATATTGTAATTCAATATTGCAGGAAAGTACGTAGACGCAACGAAAATGATAAACGTTAGGTTGACCTCACGAGCAATACCCTCGAACAATACCCATAACCTCCATAGCTATAACCCATAATTTCCTTAGCTCTATCCCGTTTGAAAACTTATTTTGAAATCGTCTGAATATAACTCCGTCGTAGTATTTTATGTATACTAATAATATCTTGAAATAATACTAAGTAAATATATATATGTAATTCGATTGAGAGAGTTTAGAGAAATATATTTTCAAGTTTCTATGAAATAATGAAACCTATTGAATTCTATTTATAATAGATTTTTGAATTATTAAAGTGAATTATTAAAGTATGAATTATTAAAGTGAATTATTAAAGTATGAATTATTAAAGTGAATTATTAAAGTATGAATTATTAAAGTGAATTATTAAAGTGAATTATAAAAGTTAAAGTAAAGTAAAAGTAAAGTAAAAGTAAAGTAAAGGTAAAGTTAAAGTATAGTAAAAGTATAAAACTATGTACGTATAATACGCGTATAAATATATTTAATATTAATTTAAATCGTTATATCATAAAACATTTTAGAAAAGTAGAATTATATATATTCATAATAGGTTTCAAGTTTTTAAATTACAGTATGTTGGTGAAGCATGGGATAAAGTCCAAAGGTTTAATAAACGTATGAAATCATCTTAATGAAAAATGTCGAGTTACTTAACTTGTCGATATCCAACATCTAAGTTATTTACACTCCACATTCTTACTTATAGATCACTTTACCATTTTCCGAATATTGTCAAAAAGAATAGATTTCTTAAATCACAGTGGACCTCATAACATTGGCCCATAATCATATCATAATGTATCTGATAATTCAATCATTTGATATTATCTCTTAATTCTGTCAATAAATATATCGAAACAAATACGTTCATGTAAAGTATCATATATCTAATACTTTGTTAATGTTTTCAGTTAATATTATATATTATATATACATATCTATATACACATAATTGTTCGTGAATCGTCGAACACGGTCAAAGGATAATTGATTACATGAATGTAGTTCCAAACTTTTTGAGATTCAACATTACAAATTCTGTTTATCGTGTCGGAAACATATAAAGGTTAAGTTTAAATTTGGTCGGAAATTTTCGGGTCGTCACAGATATACATAAGAAATGAGATTACTAAGTTAAGAAACTCGAAATGATATATATATATATATATATATATAACGATTATCGTTATGATAACGTCTACTAAATACATATGTATCATATTAAAATATTGATACACTATATTTAACATGATAAAATGATATTTAAATATGTCATTAAGTGTGTTAACAATGAACTACATATGTAAAAACAAGACTACTAACTCAAGAATTACGAAACGAGACTTATATGTAACGATTATCGTTGTAACGATATTTTAATGTATATATCATATTAAGAGATATTCATATATCATAATATCATGATAACATAATAATTTAATATCTCATTTGATATAATAAACATTGGGTTAACAACATTAATTGAGATCGTTAACTTAAAGGTTTCAAAACAACACTTACATGTAACGACTACCGAAGACTTAACGACTCCATTAGAATGTATATACATGTTGTGTTTTGATATGTATTCTTAAACTTTTGAAAGACTTCAAGACACATATCAAAGTACTTCTACTTAACAAAAACGCTTACAATTACATCCTCGTTCAGTTTCATCAACAATTCTACTCGTATGCACCCGTATTCGTACTCGTACAATACACAGCTTTTAGATGTATGTACTATTGGTATATACACTCCAATGATCAGCTCTTAGAAGCCCATGTGAGTCACCTAACACATGTGGGAACCATCATTTGGCAACTAGCATGAAATATCTCATAAAATTACAAAAATATTAGTAATCATTCATGACTTATTTACATGAAAACAAAATTTCATATCCTTTATATCTAATCCATATACCAACGACCAATAACACCTACAAACACTTTCATTCTTCAATTTTCTTCATCCGATTGATCTCTCTCAAGTTCCATCTTCAAGTTCTAGGTGTTCTTCATAAATTCCATAAGTATAGTTTCATAAAAATCAAGAATACTTCCAAGTTTGCAAGTCTACTTCCAAGCTTTCTAATCCATTCCAAGTAATTATCTAAGATCAAGGAACCTTTGTTATTTATAGTAGGTTATCTTTCTAATTCAAGGTAATATTCATATTCAAACTTTGATTCAATTTCTACTACTATAACAATCTTATTTCGAGTGAAAATCTTACTTGAACTTTTTCGTGTCATGATTCTGCATCAAGAACTTTCAAGCCATCCAAGGATCCTTTGAAGCTAGATCCATTTTTCTCATTTCCAGTAGTTTTATCCAGAAAACTTGAGGTAGTAATGATGTTCATAATATCATTCGATTCATACATATAAAGCTATCTTATTCGAAGGTTTAAACTTGTAATCACTAAAACATAGTTTAGTTAATTCTAAACTTGTTCGTAAACAAAAGTTAATCCTTCTAACTTGACTTTTAAAATCAACTAAACACATGTTATATATCTATATGATATTCTAACTTAATGATTTAAAACCTGGAAACACGATGAACACCATAAAATCGGATATACGCCGTCGTAGTGAAACCGGGGGCTGTTTTGGTTTGGATAATTAAAAACTATGGTAAACTTTGATTTAAAAGTTGTTCTTCTGGGAAAATGATTTTTCATATGAACATGAAACTATATCCAAAAATCTTGGTTAAACTCAAAGTGAAAGTATGTTTTTCAAAATGGTCATCAAGATGTCGTTCTTTCGACGGAAATGACTACCTCTTTAGTAATTGACATGTAACTTAAATTTCCAACTATAAACCTATACTTTTTATGTTTGGAATCTTAAATTATAGTTCAATATGAAACTATATCAATTTGATTCACTCAAAACGGATTTAAAATGAAGAAGTTATGGGTAAAACAAGATTGGATATTTTTGATCTTTTTAGCTACGGGAAATGTTAAACAAATCTATACAAATCATATTCTAGCTAACTTATATTGTATTATACATGTATTCTAATATATTATATAATCTTGGGATACCATAGACACGTATGCAAATGTTTTGATATATCATATCGACCCATGTATATATATTATTTGGAACAACCATAGACACTCTATATGCAGTAATGTTGGAGTTAGCTATACAGGGTTGAGGTTGATTCCAAAAATATATATACTTTGAGTTGTGATCTAACCTGAGACGTGTATACACTGGGTCGTGGATTGATTCAAGATAATATATATCGATTTATTTCTGTACATCTAACTGTGGACAACTAGTTGTAGGTTATTAACGAGGACAGCTGACTTAATACACTCAAATCTTTAAAACATAATAAAAATGGTTGTAATTATATTTTGATCATACTTTGATATATATGTACATATTTATATAGGTTCGCGAATCGATCCATGGCCAAGTCTTATTTCCGAGGAAGGAAATATCTGTGAAAGTGAGTTATAGTCCCACTTTTAAAATCTAATATTTTTGGGATGAGAATACATGCAAGTTTTATAAATGATTTACAAAATAGACACAACTACGTGAAACTACATTCTATGGTTGAATTATCGAAATCGAATATGCCCCTTTTTATTAAGTCTGGTAATCTAAGAATTAGGGAACAGACACCCTAATTGACGCGAATCCTAAAGATAGATCTATTGGGCCTAACAAACCCCATCCAAAGTACCGGATGCTTTAGTACTTCGAAATTTATATCATATCCGAAGGGTGTCCCGGAATGATGGGAATATTCTTATATATGCATCTTGTTAATGTCGATTACCAGGTGTTCACCATATGAATGATTTTTATCTCTATGTATGGGATGTATATTGAAATATGAAATCTTGTGGTCTATTGTTACGATTTGATATATATAGGTTAAACTTATAACTCACCAACATTTATGTTGACGTTTAAAGCATGTTTATTCTCAGGTGAATACTAAGAGCTTCCGCTGTTGCATACTAAAATAAGGACAAGATTTGGAGTCGATGTTTGTATGATATTGTGTAAAAACTGCATTCAAGAAACATATGTCGATGTAATATATTTCTATTGTAAACCATTATGTAATGGTCATGTGTAAACAGTATATTTTAGATTATCATTATTTGATAATCTACGTAATGTTTTTAAAACCTTTATTGATAAAATAAAGGTTATGGTTGTTTTAAAATGAATGCAGTCTTTGAAAAACGTCTCATATAGAGGTCAAAACCTCGCAACGAAATCAATTAATATGGAACGTTTATAATCAATATGAACGGGACATTTCACTCTTTACTAAGGCTTTTGATAAACCTAGGTTCTTGCTACTTTTAGCGATGAATGGCATTGTTGATCGAGACAAAGTAATTTCGGATGTTGATTGTGAGGTTTAATTAAACTTTTAGACTTTGCATGTAGGATGCATGACATATAGATTTTAGTTTCTTATTATTTGTACTGCATATTCTTGCTTTCTATCTGCATTTCCTTGCATGATTTTTTTCATGATTGCATGCTAGTCTGTAGCTATTGTCTGTTTCTTTTGTTTAAAATGCTAAAAGACAAAAAGATTTTATTTTTAGTATTTTAGGGGGAGTATATGTTTCAACAGAAAATACCTAAAAAGTGTAAAATGCCTCATCAAAAAACCCTAAAAAGTTGAAAATTCCGAAATTGAGCTTGTTTTGATTAATTTGTGGGAGATGAAGAAATTACTGTACTGAGAATTGATATATTTGATTAGTAAGGACTGATTTGAACATTTATGTTTATCTGTTGTGTGATGTACTGATAAATGTGACTTATGAATTCTTGGCATTAGACAATCATACTAAGAATAACAATCATCTAAGATTCAGAAGTCATGGACGATCTATAGTGTTTGAAGGTAGTCACCTAATTATCTCTGAATCTTTATGAAGTGATAATTGTTGAGGAACTCAACAGTCGGTTGAGGGTCTCCCCTATCATAATTGATAAACACTAGAAAAGGTTGGGGGTAGATTTAAGGTTGAGGATTATCTGTTTGGCTGGTGCATACTACGTTGTCACGGGCCTAAGACTTAATAATCGAAACTAAACCCCGAAAATATCAGAGAAAATTTGTTTATGTCGAAGTAAGTGTCCCTTCTCGCTTATGGTCGAAAAGTATAATTCCTTATTGCGGATCGTTCAAGCATTTAAGGGAGAACACCTTCGAGTGATCTGAGCACACAACAAAGAACCTGAGTTCAAGCATAAATATGGAAAATCCATTCATGATGCAGCTCAAAATCAATATATCAAAAGACAATGATATGCTAAAAAAGAAATATCAAAAGAAAATCAAAGTCAAAAATAATTGGCGTATCAAGATGGCAAGTCCTGAAAGTTGAAAGAATGAGGAATGCTGATTCATGAAGAGCTCATAAAGAACTCAGATCATTCTTAGTGTGACGCCCCCGCGCAGCTTGAATTGTTTATTCACGACGTTCACACTGAACTATCAAGTTCTTGTCGTCTGCAATTTAGAGTTATACCTATTAAGACTGTAAGTTAGGAAGATACTTACCTAGATATACTCTAAATACATATAAATGAAAGTTTAACTTTCAATTCCGTTTTCCATGACAACTTGAACATAAAGAAGTTAAGGGCCTTGAGATTTATTTCTGCGACGACTGGTCATCATGCAAGTCTACTTTAACTGTAGACCAATTCCCGCGGTAAATAATGCGCCTATTCGGATAATCCAATATACTCTAAGATTTGCCGTACCAACTGGATTAAAGATTGTCAACACATTGGTAGAAGCCAAAGGCTGACATGGTTATTAAAAATGCCATGAGAACTATCCTGTTCAATTTGATTGAAGTACATGGATAGAGATAACGAAAAGTTACGCGTAATGAATTGACAACCTAATAAAAATGCACAATCATAAGTAATGATAGAATCAAGGATTAATGAACTTAGCGTGATCTCAAAAATCATTTCTCTATAATGTTCAAGTAATTAATGCCAACATGATTGTCAAAGTGTCCAGAAGGAATATGTTCATTTTAATGAGGATTGATATCAGTAATTATATGATAATAGACATAGAGTGGATAATTAGGAATGAACAATAGAAGTTAATTCAATATGTCAGTTCTGATCCATTTTAAAATTGTTAATCAACTTGCTCACAAAAAGAATGTGGATTTGTATGTGTTTATTTATTTGTCTATTAAATAGTTTGCATTGAAAACTGTAAAACAACAAAAAGATTTTGGTTTACATGTTATTGCATTTCATGATAGAATGTCTCTTAGTTGCATATTTTTAGTTGCATGACATTATATATCAGAAAACTCATAAAGATTTTATTTCTTTCTTTATTTTCTGATTATCCTCTGAAAATACGATGACATCTGAAAGAACCTTGTCAAGATTAAGATATTTTTGATCACCAAATCCGCAAGATAGAAGTTTGTAGAGCATGTGTTTGTTTGAAGGATTTTAATGATTTAAGGTGTTAGTGAATGTAAGGTGATATTACACTGTAGGATTGACTCATATGAAGCAGAATGTTTAGAGTAATAACCTCGTTTTGGTTAAGTTTCTTGATCTGCCTAAGTGTTAATGATCATACCTTGATGGATTAGTGATTTATTACTCAAATTGAAAGTGAAAGTTAGCTCTAAGATTTCCAAATGAGTCGAAATCTTAAGTTTGTGAAAATTTGAATTTGCCTACGTGGGTCACTCGCACGTTGGAAGTGTGAACCGTACGAGTAACCACACGATTAAGGTTAACCGTCCGGATGACCCTGTTCGAGAATTTTCCATTAGACTTCTGGGTCACACGCACGAGTGATTCTAAGTTGCACAGTTGATGGTGAACCGTGTGCTCAACCGTACGGGTGAGCACGAGAGTATAAATATGGGTCTGAGCACAGGAGCTCACACTTGTGCACCCTTAACCATTTTTTTCTCTCAAAATTCGATCATCACCAATCACGTTTTCCACCGTAGGTTTTGTTAAGCATTGAAAGCCGACCTCAGCGCCACTAAATAGGTACAATTTCATCGATGTTTAGTAGCTTAATTTGTTTTTTGAATGTATCGAAACCCTAAGGGTTTGTAAATCGACTTTTGTGCAATTACATTGTGTTTTGATGCTTATTTACTATTGTTTTGTGTTAAACGATATCTAAGCTTACTATTGTGATGTAAATCGGCCTCTAAAACACACAAACATGTAATCCCATTGATTTAAATATGCATTTAATATCGGTTTCATCAGACATACATGAGTGATCTCACTCGCACACATGGGACATGACTTGCACGAGTCAGTGCACGGTTAAGGCTTAACCGTGTGAACATTTGAGCCCATTCGTTTGATGTTTATATGGCTGCTAACTCATTTGACTGAGCTGACACGTGTTCTTAACTGCACGACTCACCACAGGGTTGACTTACTCGCGTATACTTATAAGCCTCAACCGTGTACCTTGTCTGAAACCATGTTATTGCTCAAATGTATCAACAGTGACACGAGTGACCATGTTACTTGCACGACTGAGCTCTCAGTCGCACGTGTGACAGTCTCACTCGCATGATTTGTCATGTTTAATGAGTTTATGACACTTTGTTGCAAATGCTTTAATGTTTTATGATTTATGATTACTTTTTCTGACATTTCTGTTGATGTTTCAGTTTGTTAAGATTTTACCATTGGCTGAACAACAAGTTAATGTTCCGGTTGTAAACCAAGAAGCTCAGGGGGAGCAAGGACATAATCCTCAAGTCAATACAGTTAATCGACCTGCCCAACAAGAGATTATTCTAGAAAAGGGTGAGCTCAACAATTAAGTCGCCCTCTATGACACTACTCTTGAGAAGGGTGAATACATTAAAGAGATTGTGTAGAGACCCGTCCTAATCCATCCGGACGAAGTCCATAAAGATTATAAACGATTCACAACAGTTGATTACATTGCGAGGTACTTGACTTCTATATGATACCTTTTACAAACATTGCATTTGTTTTTGAAAAGTCATTCTTTCATTACATCGAAAGTTGACGGCATGCATACCATTTCATAATATATCTAACTATAATTGATTTAACAATAATCTTGATGAAGTCAACGACTCGAATGCAACGTCTTTTGAAATATGTCATGAATGACTCCAAAGAATATCTTTAAAATGAGCAATTGCACAGCGGAAGATTTCTTTCATACCTGAGAATAAACATGCTTTAAAGTATCAACCAAAAGGTTGGTGAGTTCATTAGTTTATCATAAATAATCATTTCATAATTTTAATAGACCACAAGATTTCATATTTCCATTTCTCATAAACATACGTCCCATGCATAGAGACAAAAATATCATTCATATGGATTGAACACCTGGTAACCGACATTCACAATATACATATAAGAATATCCCCATCATTCCGGGATCCTCCTTCGGACATGATATAAATTTTGAAGTACTAAAGCATCCGGTACTTTGGATGGGGCTTGTTGGGCCCGATAGATCTATCTTTAGAGTTCGCGTCAATTAGGGTGTCTGTTCCCTAATTCTTAGATTACCAGACTTAATAAAAAGGGGCATATTCGGTTTAATAATCCAACCATAGAATGTAGTTTCGATCACTTGTGTCTATTTCGTAAAGCATTTATAAAAGCAGCGCATGTATTCTCAGTCCCAAAAATATATGTTGCAAAAGCATTTAAAAAGGGAATAATGAAACTCACGCATATAAATATTGTAAAACATTTAATAAAGCATTTGCATGTATTCTCAGCCCAAAAGTGTAAAGAGTAAAAGGGGTAAATGAAACTCACCTAATGTATTTTGTAGTAAAAATACATATGACTATATTGAACAATTGAACAATGCAGGGTTGGCCTCGGATTCACGAACCTATATCATATGTATATTTATTAAAACACATATTATCGTGATCGAATAAGTTCATATATTAATATTAGTAATATATTTATATTTTCATTTTCTAACTTGTTAATAAATAATTAATATCTATTTTTAACTTAAGTAAGTTCTTAATATTAATATATCATATAATTATTAAACCATTTTAATTAACTAATTTATTGATAATTGATATATATGATAAATATAGTACATATAACTTAATATTTGTTTGGTAGCAATGATAATAATAATAGTAATACTAATAATAATAATAATAATAAAAGCGTTCTATATATTTATACTTATCTTTATAACTTATAACTTTGTAAAAGTAGTTAAAATCTTACATCATATTTATTTTAATATCATAGTTTATATTATTCTCAAAATCTAATCATAATTTTATTAATATCTAGTTTAATACTTTTAACTTCTATGATCATATATTAATATTCCAACTATCTTCATAATAATGATAATAATAATCACAGTCGTAATAGTGATAATAATATTTATCCTTAGTAATAAAATGATAAAATTTTATTTTAAAATGATAATAATAGTTGTATTATCAATAATAATAACAATTGATAAGTGGTTCTTACACTAATAATAATAACAATAATAATACTTATAATTCAATTACTTATAACATTAATAATACTAACATTAACAATAATAATCAAACTAATGGCAATAATAATTATAATATTAATAATAATAATAATAAAAAATAATATGAAAACTACCTCCAAAGAATGTTCTAAAAAGAATGCCCCGAACTGGGCTCGAACTCGAGACCTCTCGCTCCCAACGTCACCCTCTAACCATTACACCAATTGTGTTTTTCTGTTATATTTCAATACCTATATTTATTTAACCTTTTAACCCGTCATAAGATCAAGCCTAGCAGACTATCTAGTTTTTCGGCCCAACAGCAAATGGTATATCTGAGCCCACGTTCACAGCATCTTCCATATAAAAAAAAATATTTGCTTTAGCCAAGTTTCGAACCCATGACCTCTTGTTCACCAATCAACAACCAAGACCATTCCTCCATTCACATTCTTACTGATATATCCTCCCCCTAATTTTATTTAACCAGTTAAATAGTTTCATCTTCTTCATCTTACTAAAAAGAAAACTAGTCGACCAATCCCAAAAAAAATTACCAACAATCTTTTACGTTTGATTCTAGGACTAAATAAATAGATACAAAATTAATTATTTAGTGTTTTTAAAAAAAAATAAAAAAATAAAAAAAAAAAAAAAAAAAAAACAGTGGCTTGCTGTACTAGTATAAACAAAAAAAAATATATGAATTTTGATTTTGACATCGTTATTGGTAAAAATTATAACACGAAATAGTTGGTAAACCTTTCATAAAAGCTATTGGATTCATCAATTGGACTAGAAACACAAACACAAACTCTAATTTAATTGAAGAACAAATGTTGACTTTTTATTTTAAAAACTTTGACCTCGAAATTCTTGATTGTTCCTTTGAATTAGCTTTTGTAACTTTGAAGAAAGTTTCAAGCAATGATTTAGAACGTTTCTGCATTTCCACTTTCTTTCAATTCGTTTCGAATCAGATCACAGGTTTAATGGGTTTGAAGAAGAGAAAAAAAAATATAAAAAAAAAATAAATAAGAAAGAACGCATAGCATCAGGAGATATATACAAACTGTGATTGAATGGTTCATATCGAAATAATAATTAATCAATTTTGGCTGTAGGGTTGTTGACCCAAGACATGGTATCACGAGTTGTATAGAACCAAAGAAAAAAAAATAAGAGGACAAAACATATACAGCTATCTCATCTATTTAATTAATTTTTATTATCTATTTTATATAATACAACATATTAATAATAACATTTATTATAATTACCTTAATAATAATAATGATATAACAAATTAAGTATATAACAATTTTATATGTAATATCAAATAATCATATATTAATATTAACATTAATATTAATACTAATATTAATAATGAAAGTAAATATGATACTATTAATATGACATTATATTTTAATTTGTAATTAAATTTATTAATGTTGTAGTTTATTAATCACGTGATATTTAATAATTACATATAATATATTACCTTTATTTTTTTAATTACTTATGTATTACTTATTCTATATAATAACATATTTTGGATATTTAACATTTATATATTTTATATATATTACAACATTCATATTATATTAGATGCGTATAGAATTCCAATATCTATTTATATATTTATTTTATTAACATCTTAATTATTCTATTTATTACTTTACATTTTTAATTCTCATTGGTTAAAATATACTTTATTAATTTAAAATATATACCTATCTTTCACATGTTTATATATATATATATATATATATATATATATATATATATATATATATATATATATATATATATATATATATATATATATATATATATATATATATATATATATATATTTACATAATTGTTCGTGAATCGTCGGTAATAGTCACAGGTCAAATGAATTCATGTAAACAGTTTCAAAATTTTTAAGACTCAACATTAAAACTCTGCTTATCGTGTCGAATTCATATAAAGATTAAGTTTAAATTTGGTCAGAAATTCCCGGGTCATCACAGTACCTACCCGTTAAAGAAATTTCGTCCCGAAATTTGAGTGAGGTGGTCATGGCTAACAATAAAAATGTTTTCATGACCAATATGAGTTGATAATTAGAGGTTTATCAGCATTGAATAATAATGCTAAAATAATTCGATTATTCTAAGAATACGAATGAAGCTATTGCAAAAGAGTGAATTGAAGAAAATAAGATTTTCCATAGCTTTTGACGTAAACAAGGTTGAATTCCGGAATTCAAGGGATTTAAAGAAAATCCTCGAAATCTAAAAGATTTGATTCTTCGGTGAATAAGGAAGTTAAGATCTCTATAATTAAATACGGTGATCTACCTCAATTACTCTGTCTGATATTTCCATTATAAATTTACCTTTTCCGTCCCATTAGTTTTCACCACTCTTATTTTCTATACTTAAATTCATATTTCCAAATCATCAGTCAATATGCTTAATCCAGTTTTAATTCTTGTCCTTATCCTTACTATCGCAACAATCGTTCTCCTTTTCCAACTTCCACCAGAGGAATCTGCTTACTTCTACTTTCCCCTTGGGGTTATAGTACTTTTAGTGCTCCCGTGTCTTTATGTGGCGATAAGCATTGATATACACGGTTCGTAATTTATGTGTTGTTATCGAGCTTTATATTCTCCCTTATATCTCAATGTTCCTATTTATGTTCCCTATAAACACTGTCATCCACAGTTAATACTCCCTCCTATTTGCTGCGATTTATACTCCAATCTCTATTTCGAAGCTTTGTCCCTTCGTTTCTTCTTCTTGCGGTTAGGCATCTCCGATAATGGTCCAGAATTCACATATATAAATTTCGGAATGAACACAGATAATGTTCTAGGAAAGAAATGAATATAGTACGATCTGACTTGTCAAATTACCAGAATTCAAGGGAAAAATAGATCTATCAAGAAAAACATGTTCTTGATATGTTTATAGATTTAGACATAATGTAAGAGTCGTGTATCATGGTACATGATGACGTTATGATCTGTGAATCATCACGTTCCATTAGAAACTCAGCATGACTTACTGTAATATAATCACGTTGATCAAGTGTCATTATATTATACTAACTCATGCTTCGGTTCCCAACATTACTTCATTAACATTTATATTTTAAGCTCGAAAGTTTACAGAATATAGAAACTAACAGTTTCTATATGATGTAACACTGATAGCACGAAGAGATTAATGATTTCAGATAAGAATAGTTATGAAAATATCTTCAGAAATATAGAGGATATTTATAATGAAACATATGATGATATCTTGGAATTTCTAATATCGAAGGGTGGTGAAGAAAATTTATCCGCAAGAGTTTGGAGTCAGAAGCAAGGTATTCGCTAAAGATTTCATCAGAAACAGAATCATTAGGATTCTTAATGTACAAGCTTAGTTCTTGTGATTTGTTCAAAGACTCCTTCGTAGTTTGCTCAATCAGTTTTCCAGTTCTAACTTTTCCGAGCTTTTCCAACATACTATTCTTTATTATCAAACTTCCGATGATTAAGGGCGTTTATGGTTGACTATGGTTTCTGCTGCTTCATTCAGCTTTTTCAACATTCAGAGTATTGATTTGTGACTGAGTGCTTTTCAGAATTTCAGAATGAGAGATCATAATTCTAAGAGATAAATGTCATACATATAACTGTTGATGTAGATATGCTGTGAGTTTTCAAAGTACTGATTGCTGATTCCCGGTAATTGGTATGGCAGTTCTCGTTACAAGATGCGGATGAATATATGATCGGGTTTCAATGAATAAATATAATGATTTGTCAGAGAGATTTAAGCCAAGAAGTAACGAGGTTGCTGGTACGTCTGCTGGTAATATGGTGGAATATAAAAGAATTCTCCGGTATCAAAAGGGTAATCGTATATATCAGGATTTATAGTAAGGCTACTTCGAATGAAAAGTCGAAGTTGACCTGCTGGAGCTGTTACAAAATTGGCTACTTTGAAAAGGGATCGCAAAGTTATTTTTGCTAATAAATGCCAAAGGATCTGACGCGGTTACGTGTTAAACTTTTATTCAATTGCCGAGAGTTTCTTAGGTGCATAACTATATGCATAAATCTTTTCTTCCGTAGATGAAGTGCGGTTGATTCATCCTAACGATTGAGGTGTTTTCAAGAATCATGAAAGGTTTGAACACAGATTATAATCGTCAAGATACTAATGAAGTTTAGAATGAAATCAAGTGGCAAACTTGAAGAATTGTTTAGTTTCATATGTTATAATCAATATTTTAATTCATTTTAATTTTTCAATGTTGATAGTCCTCAGTTGATAGTCCACAGTTAGCAGTATACAAATAATAATTCATATATAGTTTACTATATAATATTCGAATTAATTAATACGTATCGTGACCCGTGTACATGTCTCAGACTCGATCACAACTCAAACTATATATATTATTGTAGAATCAACCTCAACCCTGTATAGCTAACTCCCGCATTACTGCATATAGAGTGTCTATGGTTATTCCAAATAATATATATAGATGGGTCGATATGATATGTCAAAACCTTGTATACGTGTCCCGACATTTAAAGTGCGTAAAATAAACAACAGAATTTAAATGATGATAAATAAAGTGCGTAAAGTAAATAACAGAAATTAAATGACGATAAATAAAATTTCGATAATTAAATTGCGATAAATAAACTGCGATAAATAAAATGTAATCAGTTAGCTAGGAACAGTTAGCGTGAATTCTTAACAAAATTTCTCATAGTTAATTTGTTTGTTTCTAACAAATTTTATTTTGTCCAATATTTTCTTCATTATGCCACTTGTTGGATTATGATAAATCAAAATCCAAATATGAATTTGAATAAAAATGGTTATTCTGCGGTGAACGGATACACATATCGGTGGATGTAAGTAGGATAGTAAATGACTGTTGAATCAGCCTCGAAGAATGTACAGTGTAATTTATTAATGTGAAATCTGAATATTCCTCGGGTATTACCTACCCGCTAAAATATTTTCACGATTAACACTTTGTACGAAAGAATTTTTAATTACAATCTTTATGAAAACATATATACATATATATTTTCTTCAGATGTAATCATGGATTCATTGAGTTAATATGATATTAAACTCATTTGGTTTACCGTTAGAACTAGAATATATAATCTCTAAAACATTAGAGATTTCATAATCGCCATGTCGAACGAAGATAAATGATATAAAATGATACGTAGAATGGTGATTATGCTCGTGGTACATAATGAGATGTTGAGGCGTGTGATGTTGAAACTTGGGTTGTTGGTGGTACTGGTATTGATGTTGGTGGTACTGTTGGTGCCAGTGATGTTGCTGAAGCTGGTAAATTTTGCACCATATTTTTCCAAGACTATAACTCGGACGCGAAGTTCGCTGACTTCTTGTATTACTCCAGGATGATTGTCAGTCTGAATGAATGGATGAATAAGGTTTAGAATTTTAGATAGAATATAATCGTGGTGAAATATTCGGGAAATGAGGGTGGAAATGGTGTTTCGGTGTGGTTCGTCAGTAAGTGCTTCAGGTTCTTCACCAAGAGGTGAATTTGGTTGATGGAAAGGATTGCCTTCTTCTCGTCTCCATTAATTAAGTCGACTACGAACTCATCATATGAATTGGGGATGGTTTGTTGGTTGATTCATTCTGGTGACGCTGCTTTCGGAGCTTAGGTGAACGTCCACGTCGGAATAGCTGTTGGAATAACTATCGGAATAGCTATTGGAATTCGAGGGACTCGAACAGGTTGAAGGATTCATCCCGTACTATCAGATGAAGAGTTTTCGATAAGAAATAGATTATAGGATGTAGATTAGTACCTTGCAATACATAATTTACATATGCATATATAATACTAAAATCCCATAAGTTACGGAGGAATCTACGGAAGCTGTCAGGCAAAGGTAACAACAACAGATATGCTAAGATATGAATTTATCTATACACTGTCTATGCAATAGCGGCAGTAAGACGTGTCAAAACTTTAAGGATGATAAACAAGTAATTTTTGACACGAAATGATAAGCAAAACTTTTGACATGCAGACACGGTCGAAGTCCAGACTCACTAATGCATCCTAACGACTTATCAGTTATACACACTAATGCAGACCTGGTTCGCTAAGACCACCGCTCTGATACCAACTGTAGTGACCCGTCCTAATCCATCCGGACGAAGTCCATAAAGATTATAAACGATTCACAATAGTTGATTACATTGCGAGGTACTTGACCTCTATATGATACCTTTTACAAACATTGCATTTGTTTTTGAAAAGTCATTCTTTCATTACATCGAAAGTTGACGGCATGCATACCATTTCATAATATATCTAACTATAATTGATTTAACAATAATCTTGATGAAGTCAACGACTCGAATGCAACGTCTTTTGAAATATGTCATGAATGACTCCAAAGAATATCTTTAAAATGAGCAATTGCACAGCGGAATATTTCTTTCATACCTGAGAATAAACATGCTTTAAAGTGTCAACCAAAAGGTTGGTGAGTTCATTAGTTTATCATAAATAATCATTTCATAATTTTGATAGACCACAAGATTTCATATTTCCAATTCTCATAAACATACGTCCCATGCACAGAGACAAAAATATCATTCATATGGATTGAACACCTGGTAACCGACATTCACAATATACATATAAGAATATCCCCCATCATTCCGGGATCCTCCTTCGGACATGATATAAATTTCGAAGTACTAAAGCATCCGGTACTTTGGATGAGGCTTGTTGGGCCCGATCGATCTATCTTTAGAGTTCGCGTCAATTAGGGTGTCTGTTCCCTAATTCTTAGATTACCAGACTTAATAAAAAGGGGCATATTCAGTTTAATAATCCAACCATAGAATGTAGTTTTGATCACTTGTGTCTATTTCGTAAAGCATTTATAAAAGTAGCGCATGTATTCTCAGTCCCAAAAATATATGTTGCAAAAGCATTTAAAAAGGGAATAATGAAACTCAAGCATATAAATATTGTAAAACATTTAATAAAGCATTTGCATGTATTCTCAGCCCAAAAGTGTAAAGAGTAAAAGGGGTAAATGAAACTCACCTAATGTATTTTGTAGTAAAAATACATATGACTATATTGAACAATTGAACAATGCAGGGTTGGCCTCGGATTCACGAACCTATATCATATGTATATTTATTAAAACACATATTATCGTGATCGAATAAGTTCATATATTAATATTAGTAATATATTTATATTTTCATTTTCTAACTTGTTAATAAATAATTAATATCTATTTTTAACTTAAGTAAGTTCTTAATATTAATATATCATATAATTATTAAACAATTTTAATTAACTAATTTATTGATAATTGATATATATGATAAATATAGTACATAAAACTTAATATTTGTTTGGTAGCAATGATAATAATAATAGTAATACTAATAATAATAATAATAATAAAAGCGTACTATATATTTATACTTATCTTTATAACTTATAACTTTGTAAAAGTAGTTAAAATCTTACATCATATTTATTTTAATATCATAGTTTATATTATTCTCAAAATCTAATCATAATTTTATTAATATCTAGTTTAATACTTTTAACTTCTATGATCATATATTAATATTCGAACTATCTTCATAATAATGATAATAATAATCACAGTCGTAATAGTGATAATAATATTTATACTTAGTAATAAAATGATAAAATTTTATTTTAAAATGATAATAATATTTGTATTATCAATAATAATAACAATTGATAAGTGGTTCTTACACTAATAATAATACCAATAATAATACTTATAATTCAATTACTTATAACATTAATAATACTAACATTAACAATAATAATCAAACTAATGGCAATAATAATAATAATATTAATAATAATAATAATAAAAAATAATATGAAAACTACCTCCAAAGAATGTTCTAAAAAGAATGCCCCGAACTGGGCTCAAACTCGAGACCTCTCGCTCCTAACGTCACCCTCTAACCATTACACCAATTGTGTTTTTCTGTTATATTTCAATACCTATATTTATTTAACCTTTTAACCCGTCATAAGATCAAGCCTAGCAGACTATCTAGTTTTTCGGCCCAACAGCAAATGGTATATCTGAGCCCACGTTCACAGCATCTTCCATATAAAAAAAAATATTTGCTTTAGCCGAGTTTCGAACCCATGACCTCTCGTTCACCAATCAACAACCAAGACCATTCCTCCATTCACACTCTTACTGATATATCCTCCCTCTAATTTTATTTAACCAGTTAAATAGTTTCATCTTCTTCATCTTACTAAAAAGAAAACTAGTCGACCAATCCCAAAAAAAATTACCAACAATCTTTTACGTTTGATTCTAGGACTAAATAAATAGATACAAAATTAATTATTTAGTGTTTTAAAAAAAAATAAAAAAATAAAAAATAAAAAAAAACAAAAAAAAAATAGCGGCCTGCTGTACTAGTATAAACAAAAAAAAATATATGAATTTTGATTTTGACATCGTTATTGGTAAAAATTATAACATGAAATAGTTGGTAAACCTTTCATAAAAGCTATTGGATTCATCAATTGGACTAGAAACACAAACACAAACTCTAATTTAATTGAAGAACAAATGTTGACTTTTTATTTTACAAACTTTGACCTCGAAATTCTTGATTGTTCCTTTGAATTAGCTTTTGTAACTTTGAAGAAAGTTTCAAACAATGATTTAGAACGTTTCTGCATTTCCACTTTCTTTCAATTCGTTTCGAATCAGATCACAGGTTTAATGGGTTTGAAGAAGAGAAAAAAAAATATAAAAAAAAATAAATAAGAAAGAACGCATAGCATCAGGAGATATATACAAACTGTGATTGAATGGTTCATATCGAAATAATAATTAATCAATTTTGGCTGTAGGGTTGTTGACACAAGACATGGTATCACGAGTTGTATAGAACCAAAGAAAAAAAAATAAGAGGACAAAACATATACATCTATCTCATCTATCTAATTAATTTTTATTATCTATTTTATATAATACAACATATTAATAATAACATTTATTATAATTACCTTAATAATAATAATGATATAACAAATTAAGTATATAACAATTTTATATGTAATATCAAATAATCATATATTAATATTAACATTAATATTAATACTAATATTAATAATGAAAGTAAATATGATACTATTAATATGACATTATATTTTAATTTGTAATTAAATATATTAATGTTGTAGTTTATTAATCACGTGATATTTAATAATTACATATAATATATTACCTTTACTTTTTTTATTACTTATGTATTACTTATTCTATATAATAACATATTTTGGATATTTAACATTTATATATTTTATATATATTACAACATTCATATTATATTAGATGCGTATAGAATTCCAATATCTATTTATATATTTATTTTATTAACATCTTAATTATTCTATTTATTACTTTACATTTTTAATTCTCATTGGTTAAAATATACTTTATTAATTTAAAATATATACCTATCTTTCACATGTATATATATATATATATATATATATATATATATATATATATATATATATATATATATATATATATATATATATATATATATATATATATATATATATATATATATATATATATATATATATATATTTACATAATTGTTCGTGAATCGTCGGTAATAGTCACAGGTCAAATGAATTCATGTAAACAGTTTCAAAATTTTTAAGACTCAACATTAAAACTCTACTTATCGTGTCGAATTCATATAAAGATTAAGTTTAAATTTGGTCAGAAATTCCCGGGTCATCACAGATTGTAGCTTTTCTAAAGCGATCAAGGATCTATACTGCTATTTCTACTCCATGCACGGCATACTACAGCCACCAAAGGTAATTCTGTAGAAATGCAGCACTTGATGTGTCAGATGATGAGACTAAGCTAGTTAGTACTGTTCAAGGGAATGAGATTACCGTTTCTAAGACTGTTATTAGAAGGATCCTAGGCTTTAATGATGAGAACTACTCCCACATGACGATCAATCGAGAAAGAATCCATGGATGTTCCAAAAGATGTGGATACTCTGGTTACCTTGCTGGTAATTCTGAACTGATGAAGACTCTTCTGCCTCCACAGTTTCGATATCTTTCTCACGTGTTGATGCACTACTTGAGTGGATGAAAAGCAGGTTTTGATAAGCTAAATGAGAAAGTGCAGAGTATGTTTATTGCACTCGTCCTGAAGGCACCATATTATTTCTCAGGATTTGTCTTCTATTACTTCAAAGAAAATCTTTTCAGTTATACACAGAGATATCTTATCTACGCCCGTTTTCTTCAATTGATTATCAATAACGCAGCACCAGATTTACCAAATCTTGAACATGATATTATTCACCTAAAACCAATGAATCGGATAACTTTTCAGAGAATGGAGGAAACAAGAAACGAGGATCCGAAACCTGATTTTAAGAGGAAGCTTGTTTGCCATCTCATCAAGGAGAATTATAGATGTCCAGCTGGTAATGCTTGGAGAAATGACGATTCCGACTCTAACTATGAAGTTACTGATGAGGAGGAAGGTGGAGATGATAATCAAAGAGCAACTGGTGAAGCTCAAATAGGAAATGATGATAATGATGATGTTAATGATGGTGATGATGATGAAGCAACTGAGGAGGATGTTAGTTTGATCCAAAGAAAGAGGAAAGGGAAAGAAGCAATGACTTCCGAGCAACCTAATAAGAAGGAGAGGAGAACCAAACACAATTATGACTCATCTCAGAGGTTATCTCAGGGAGGTACTAGACAAAAAGCTCAGAGACAACCTTCCGGTTTCATGAAGGACGCTAGAGCCGTTGTTACCTCACCGAGACCTGCCACCTAACACCTCAGGTCACGTCATCAGAATTCAAGACGCAGCAAAATCTTCTGTTGTCGTTGATCACTAAGATTACTAATCTCAAGAATCAAGCCATCAAAGAGAAGAAAGTTAGTGAAGCAAAGATTGAGTCGTTAGTGGAAGATAACAAAAGATTGTGGAATCGTATGAATCATCAGAAATGAAAGACAGAGAAGTTGAAGAAAAAGATTGTGGCTATTAAGAGTGAAAAGAAGTTGAAGTTGAAAGAAATGAACGATAAGATCAAAAAAATTACCTCTGGTAAGACCTATTTGATAACAGATGGAGGTGAATATTCCTCTGATTTAGGAGGTGATGACGAAAAAGATGATGAAGAAGATGCTGGCACTGGAGGACCCTCTTTTGAAATTCCATTAGTGATACCTATTCGAAGCTTTAATGAATATGGTGAGGTCTTTACTGCTGCATATTATATGAATTATTCGAATGTTTTTAATGATGCAGAAAAGGGGGAAATTCCACCAAGTGATTTCCCAGTGGAACAGCTTGCTGCTCTTGCATACGATAGTGAAAATGATACAGAGGATGCAGAGACAGTTGAAGCTGAAGTCAAGGCTCCACAAGAAGAGCCAGCTGCTAATGTCCCTCCAGAATCAATCCAAAATATTGACTTAAGTGATTTTGATAATTTGTTTGCAGATGAAAAGAGTGAAGATTCTGTTGGTAAAGATAATGTGAAAGAGGATGTAATAATTGAGTCCGAGGATGAATTGGTGACAGAATCTGAGAATGAAGAAGAAGTTGACATTGTTATGCCTTCTCTCGAGCCCTACTCGAATCCGTCACTCAATACTTTAAGTGACTTTTTCAAATTGAGTAGTGAGGTGAAAACAAAGAGGTTGAATGAATTAGAAAAGGCGAGGAAGGTATATAAGGAGCAAATCAAAGAAGTTGATGTTTTGATGGAAAGGAATAAGAGAATCCGAAATGAGAAACTGCTCGTTGAGAAAGAAAGAAAAGAGATTGAGCTAAAGAAAAAGAAACTCTGAGACGAGCAAGCTAAAGCCGAGGTATGGAATGAGTTTAATAAGTGGTTCGAACGTGATAGGGTTAAAGTTAACAGAAACGTTGAAGAAGACAAGATCCGTCAGAGTTGGTGGAAACAGAATATTGTTAACCCTGATCAGATAAATAAGCCAGATCTCGAGCCAAAGTTTGTCAGTTTCTATGAAAAGGGAAAGAGAACAAATAAGTATGCCAAGGGTAAAATTCTAAGCTGGGGATACTTTAAGGAGATAAATTTTTTTGCGATCAACGTGGAAGGAGGAGTTGATTATATGGCAAGACCGAGTCACTTCAAAACTCTACCTTACTTTGAGATCATGCAACTTGCGAAGCTGAAGATGTTGAACGCTTAAGATAGTGACCTTTACAGATTGTTTCAGAGAAAACTTAGATATGAGTACAAAACAGGAAAATGAGATATCTTTAAATCAACAGCCGCCAGGTTCTCCATGCACCCGACAAAGTTAAATTCGAAAGGTGGACCTGTTCGAGTCGTTAAGTTCCGTCCAGCCAAGTATATGAAACAATCTCCTTTGATGCCCTTACCCAAGGATATATGTAAAAACTTCAGATGGTGGTTGTATGATGAATTGTATGAGGAAGCAATGATTCTAAATGCAATTGAGAAAGAAGATGGAAGCATACAGTTTGAGAATGTGAGGATTCTGGATCCTATGTGGCTGAGAAACTTATCGAGATTTGATGTGGAGACACTTCACCGCCATCACATTAGGTTCAGAGATGATAAAAAGGATGAAGCTATGAGATATCAACGTGTGATCGATGTCTACCATGCCTACCTCAATAGAGAAAGTGATGCTCAAAGCTCGAACCAAGCTCAGGCCAACTGAATCCTGTTAGATATTGTGTTGCTAGTTTGTATTTTATTTTGTGATGTATTTATGCGAGAGAGAGAATCTGGATATATTTTGATGTTAAACTGATGTTACTTTTGGACTTATATGTATTTAACGAACGTTTACTTTATTATGATCGATGTTCTAGGTCCTAGGGGGAGTTGTTGATACATTTTCTGTAAGTCCCTAGACATCTATCCTACGTTTGTGATTAGTACCTCAGTTAATGGGCTACCATGATCGCTCGTTATTATCCTATCTGTGTTTATATGTGGTTACATGTACTTCAGGAATGCGATATGGAAGTTTGACTATCTTATACTCAGTCAGACATACGAGTGAAGCCTCACTCGTACGGCTGACAAGCTCATACGTACGAGTGTGCTGAGCTGAGTCACAAACCTAATTTGTGTAAACATACACAAGTGAGTGATCACCCGTATAACTGAGACAGCCCACTCGTACGAGTGAGGGCTGACTCGCACGGTTGAGTCAATAGCAGGGGTATTTAAGTGTTATGTTCTTCATTTTAGGTTAAGCCTCTCATTTTTTACACACACATCACTTAGATCTGGTAGCCTGTCCGATTCTCTCTCAACCCAAATCACTGAAGAGGTGAATAATAGCTTTAGGTGCTAATCTAATCACACATCCATTGTTGTGGTTTGACTTAATTAATCCCAAAAAGTACAATATTCACTAGAATGGTTTGATTCACTAATTCCGCCTTTGTGTGAGTTAAACCTGTTGATTTCGAAGTTCCTAGTCATGTTTCATCATAATTGAGTGGTGACATTCAGTGCGGTTCAAGGAACCGCTCTAAATACTCTCAAGTAGACGTGTTCTCAAATCGTTAGAGTAGGCTGTTCCGTTATGTCTTTTAGACGTGTTCAGTTAGTTACAATTGGACGTGTTCCGTTAGGTCATTTAGACGTGTTCCGTTACTTCAATTAGACGTGGTCTAAACCAATTTAAACGTGTTCCGTTAGTAAAATTAGACATGTTCCCGGTATCAATTAGACGTGTTTCTTGTAAATGCTAACCATGGTTAAAATCTCAAATATTTCAAATAATACACCCGCCAAATACCTAATGCACCAAATATACCAAATTAATTTACTAAAAAACCAAACTATATATATAAATATCTTCAAAGTATTTACAAAAAAATCATAAATGTAAGTTACAATGGAGGAAACTATAAACTAAAAAAGGTAGCTAGCTCGTTCTTTGAGCACCCATATAACATGTCATCCCTCTGACAAAGCACACATATGTATGAAACTTCTGCCTTCTTATTGGCCTCGTCCCCATTAGTCCCCTCTTGCCGCCTTCCACCAGCAACATTTTAATGCAAACTAACAACATATACAAATAAAATATCTATAAGCTTAAAAAAGGTAACTAAGATTATAAATCCAAACTTGAACATAAGTAATCGAAAACTCACATGAAACATCAATGTAATTTATAATGAGCAACAACGTAACCAGATCTTGGTTCAACAACAAAGCTACGAAAAGTTTTAACCGTGATGAAATCATACTTGCACATATTAGTAATCGTTGCCTCCAAATCATCCTACGTTTCACCTCTTATTGAATCAATTGTATCTTTATAGCTAACTAACCTTCTTCGTTTTCTGAAATTGGAAACTAACTACGAACTAATAAAATACAAAATCATTGAGTGATCAAATAATGTTATAATCATATTATCATCGCCTATAATACCTTATTATCGAGCCATTATTGCTTGTTGAACTCACTGGGTTTAGTACCATTGGGCAGAATAGCAGCTACTTTAGAAATCACCTGATCAAATAATAACTGTGGTTAAAGAATGGGTTACCAAAAGACTTATTAACGAATAGAAAATTAAACAAACAACAAATGTGGTTAACAAGATATACCTTCACCTATGGATGGAACAATAGAAACAGTTAATGGATGGAACAGCCCAAACCAAATCCGTTGACCCAAACCCATTTTTGTTAAAACAGCTATTACAACATCACCACATTCCCTGCCATAACCTTTTTTTGTAATAAATATCCAGCTAAAAGAAATTCAAAAATTTTGCTCAAATCAAGTATCCACTATAATATAAATATTGATTAATCCCTGACTATAAACCAATACATCTAATATATTTTTACTTTTAACTTTACCCAACTATATATTCACAAATGAAAAAAGTTGCATGTGGTGACTTATGAAGAACAAATACAATATATTAGTAAGATAAGGTTTCCATCACTTAAAAATATACAATCATTCTTAACCTATGGTATTTTGTATTGTCTCACGCACTTTCGGGAGAAAACCCGAATCGCATTGCAATCAACCAAAAAGACACTATACTCATTACCCAAACGATATAAAGGTAGTAATATGAGCAGGCAACATAGTGCACCAAGTAAAAGATGCAGACCTATAAGTGACACAATTAATCATGATAATTTCGAGATCCATGCCTGCCATAGAGTTCAATAGATTAAGATTACATATAACAATTAAGTAAGAATGATTAAACAAAGGAGTTGAGTTAAAAAGATGCAGACTAAACAAAAGAGTTGAGTTAAAAAGATGCAGACCTTCGAATTATTGATTAGGTAGTATACAGAGGAATTATTGATTAGCTGCTATACAAAATTTACAGAATTAACAAAAAAAAGCGTTAAACCACTAACAGTTTGGTATACAGAATTACAGAGTAACAAATTAACATAGACATATTTAAACTACTAGCGGTTAGATATTTTTAAATCACTGCAAGTAAATGGTAAAAAATAAGCTCCTATTAACACTCATGTATTGATAATAATAAAGTTTGCAAATGTTTCGAGCCGACCCAATTCAGTCCATCCTGCACAAACAATACCCATTTTAACCTGTTACCAACCCTACACGACCACCCAATTGCCCACGTTGAATAAGTATAAGTATGCATCGAAACATAGGAAGTATGGACATCTAAGAATCAATAAACATTTTATCCAAATTGTCCACTATGATATAACAAATGTGATAATACCTTAACATCTCTTAAATTTATGCATTCTACCAGTCATTAATATTTTCACATTATTTTTTTAATGGAAACCTGAAACCAAAGTAGATCAACTAAATGGTATAGAGTCACTGAGCTTGAATAATTTTGATTAGCATAAATATGAATTCACTGATAATAGTTTTAATTCCCCATTTAGTTCTAATTAATTCACTACTGTTGTCACTTCAAAAATTCAACTTTCTTTTACAAACTTGACAAGACCATCAGAAGTTTCAAAGTAAAAATTCATCCTCAGCCCGTGTAATGTTTGCCCACAATCCTCATTGTTTCACCTTTTAAGTTGAATACTTAAGTTATCATAGTAGACATACACAAACTAATAGTTATACCCAAACAATGCTTAGTGTTTTTTGAATCAACACCAATTTTATAACAATTAAAACTTGGAATTGAATGTATTATGAACACAAAGATACAATCAGTAACTAAATCCTTAAATTAACAATGAACTCATAATCGAAATATAGATAGAAAACAAAATCAAATTACAACACACAAATACCTGGGCAACAAAATAAACCCTAACAAACTCTAAGAATATGTCAAATTGATTAAAAAAATGACAAATGGGTGCGATTGATCAGTGAGAAAATTACCTTAATTAATTCGCGTTGATTACTTCATCGATTTGGTTGAATCTCGCTGCAAAAATGTATAAGAAGCATGTAATCAACCCGTACATTCTAGATGGACCTGTAAAAGAAGCATCTAATCAAACACCGGTGTATAAAGCATGTAATCAAATTAGAAAGAAAGCTATTGTGAAGGGAGAACTGTCTTCAGTTTTTGAAAACCCGAATTTGGGTTTACAACCTAATCGATACCTGCTTCTTTTATATACAGCAAAAGAATGTGAATTTCAATTGAATTAAAAACCCTAGTTTTAGCAATAATAGCCGGTACGAAAGGAGAGAAGAGAGGAAGCCTGTTAATTTGTTGTGGTAAAAGATGGGCTCCATTAATTTTAGGATTTAATTAGACGTTCTTAGTAACATATTAGACGTATTTGGTTAATTAGACGTGGGGATGGTAACGTATTTAGACGTGTTTCAATTAGACGTGTTAATTTAACTAATTGGACATGTCTTGTAAATTAAATAGACGTATGCTTGAAAACTTATTAGACGTGTTGTCATTTAGACGTGTTTCTGGTAAAACTTATTAGTCGTGTTGTCAATTAGATGTGTTCCTGGTAAAACTAATTAGACGTGTTGTCAATTAGATGTGTTCCTGGTAATACTAATTACACGTGGTTACCAATTAGAGGTCTTATACTTATTTAGACGTGTTCCAAGTTTCTAAAAGACGTGATCCTACTATTTTTTAGACGTGTTCCGGTTTTCTTTTAAAAAAAATTAATTAGACATGTTCCTTTGATTTAATTAGACGTGTTAGTTGATGTACATGTCTAAATGAGGGGCACTAAATGAGCTAAAATGTAGTAGTGATTCCTCTTGTAATAATTAAGAAATATATTAGTATAATAGTAAATTTTAAATTAATAAATATAATTAAAATTAATGACATAATTAATAACATAAATATTAAATAGCAACTTTTATCGCATAACAACGAATAATCAAACATACACGGCCTATTGAATCTTTCAATACTTAAGTGACCTCTCAGCGTCTAGGTTTGAGCAAGAGCCTTTAAATCGGAACCCCAACAACCCTCCCATAAAGGAAGACAGTCAACACCCATTTTCAAGAATTATCAATAACCAAAGCATATCCAACCTCCGTATTTACCGCGCTCCCCGGCAGCGGCGCCAAAAAGTTGATGTGTTGAAAGTGTGTGAAGTAGTGCTTAGCTTATTCTTCAACTTTTAAATTTATAAAACCTTTATTATTACACTTTAACACCCTAACGAGCAACAATACCCGATCAGATGTAGTAATTTAGGTTATCGTCCCAAGAGAGCGTAGATGCGGATAAGAGTTGTCTTATTAATTAATTCTTATTAAAGAATTAAAGATATATTTTTTTATGTCTTTTATGGGATAAATTCTTATCTCTTAGGAAAGAGATGTTTTTAAGGATAAACAGAATAATAAAGTAAGACAAGGAATTGCAGATTCAAAATAAATAAATACAAGTAAAAGTAAAAGTAATTACATGGACAACCAACTCATACGGGAATCATATTAGGCAAGTTTCATGACTTATATTAACACAAAGTAGAATAACAATCATAGACCAATTATTATCCCTTAATAGGTTAAATTAAGTGTTGCATATCATTCAATAGGTAGGACTTAAAGCATATGATAGATATGTGATGTGCATAACTAACATCTTAATTCTTCATGTTCAATTCAATTACATGATACATATTAATCTTGTGATGAGGATCAATATGCAAATAGACTGAAAATTATATAAGCTATTAAACACCAAGTAGATCAACTCAAGTTACTAGCTGAAAGTCAATTACTACTAAGTTCTCATGCAATCATTAATTAAACAAATCCAAACAAAGGTTCTTCGATTAAGAGTAACAATATCAAATTCTATTATATAAGCGTAATTCAAATCAAATACGTTTATCACTATTAAGCTTTTTAACTTAGTTGCATGCAATTAAATTTAACAAGTTTGATGGACTAGATCTAAACAAGTAGCATGAATCGAATAATAGATTATCGAATCAAATACTAATCAACCCTAAAATCATGTTATTTAATCATTAAGCATGGCAAACAAGTGTACTTAAGCAAAACATATTCAAAACAATTCAAATATCATTACAGAAACTCAACCATACAGATCTGGAAAAGAACCAGGAACTGTACAGGTAAAGAACACGAAGCCGACGGCTTCCTTCCAACCAAGCCGGGGGGTTGGTAGGTGAGGCCGGCGGCTTCATCTGATTCCCAGATGAAGTTCAGTTTTCGTCCACGTAACCACTATGAATGTTTAGTTCATAGCAGAAGACGAACAGAAACGAATAGAGTAAATCAAATAAGTAAAACCATAAAATAAGGATCGAATCATACCTTAAAAAGAAGGTAGATGTAAAAGAACTTGAATTAAAAACTTGAAGACAATGAATAAATCTAACCTAAGGGTTTAGAGAAAACCTTAAAAAATGACCTAATGTAACGACCCGGATTTTTCCGATCATTTTATACCTATGAGATTAATATTTACATAAATTAAACCTTACCAACATGATAAGTAATCTAAATTGTTGAGATTTATGTTTTTAAAAAGAGTTTTACACAACGTTTGACCGTCCAATTTGACCGATGATATCACGAACTATATAACAAACGATAATTATATGTTTGTGTATATATATGTATTTATATATATTTAACATGATCTAAGAATGGTTTAACATCTTATTGTGTACTAATAACAATAAGTTATAAGTATACTTTGAGACTACTAACTTAAGTTTTCAAAATGATAACTATACGTAACGTTATTTGACATATATACCTTTAACCTATAATACTTATACAAGTATCGTATAAATATGTATTTAATCACTTTTAAAGGGCTTACATACATAAAACAATATAAGTATATTTACAAAAGATAGCTATTTTTGAATCCTCGTTCCGTTTTCTCAAGATCTCTATACGTACATCTAGGGTATATGTACCCGTATCATACCCAGCTTCTATACGTATTTACTATTGGTATATACACATCAAATCAACATCCTAATCAACACCTAATCAGCCCTTGTTCATGCCCTCAAGGAGAGGTAATTAGAATTGGAAGCTAGCATAGATTTTTATACAAAATAACAAAATTAGGAATCTTTTCTTTCTTTATAAACTAAAAACGTTTTTATGAATGAACACCATTTCTTCACCCCATTTTCTCATACTTACACTCCCATTTCTCTCTCAAAATACTCTTAACTTCATACTTGATCATCTCCAAGCATTTTCCCCATCATTTAGCTTCAAAAACAACCCTTAATCATCATAAGAAAACCATACAAGAACACTTCAATAATCCTTCCAAAAATACAAGTTTACTTTCAACCTTTCAATCCTACTCCACCACTCTTTTGATTCCAAGATTTTTCTCATCTTTTCCAGTAGCTTTGTCCAAGTAACTTGAGGTAGTAACCTTATTCATAACCTTATTCGATTCATATTTATATAGCTATCTTATTTTGTGTTGTAAAATTTTAACAACAAGAACATAGTTTGAATGATTTCAAACTTGTTTGCAAACTAAATAGATCCTTCTAACTTAACTTTTAAAACACTTCAAGACCTGTATTATATCATAAGGATATGCTAACTTAACAAGATACAACTTGATTTTACAAAGAACACCTTAAAACTGAATCTACATCGTTGGAGTGCAACCGGGACTGTTTTGGGTTGGATAATTAAAAACCATCTTAAACTTTGAATTGGAAGTTTATGTCCTGGAAAAATGATATTTTTTATTAATATGTTAACACATAAAATTTCATAGTTTAACTCAAAGTGTAAGTATTTTTAGAAAAATGATCATTAAATGTTGTTTTTATGATGGAAAATGATCACTTTCATAAGTTTCACCAAAGTTTGACCTATAACCTGTGATTTCGAATACAAACTAAGGTATTATAAGTTCATATTCTTAAAATTTGACTCGATCCAAGGAAGTGGCAAGTTGAACCAACAAAAACGGAGTTGTGATGAAGAAACTACGACTAAAACAAGATCGGGTATCCGAAGCTAGTTTAACTACGAAAATATTTGGAGAAAAATTAAATTAATCATATATTTTCTAATTAATATGATATTTCATATATATTTACTTATGATTTAATTTTATATATTTCAGGACCACCCGTAAACAACACGAGAAGATTAATCATAAGACCTCATGATTGTACGCAACACGTCATTTGACAACACGGTACTTTATGTACGCAACACGTCATTTGACAACATGGTACCATGGGTCGAGATTAATTCTGATCAATACGAATACGATGGGGTCTTTATTTATTTTATTTAAGCAACTAATTGTGGACCACTAACATCGGACTGCTAACTACGGACTAAGAAAATATTAAAAGTATTAAAAGTATATATATATGTAACGATTACTTAAAAAGAAAATATGTTGATATATTATATATATGGTTAGGTTCGTGATATCTATCGGAGACCAAGTCGAATTAAATACCTTCAAGGCAAAAGTGAGTATATAGTCCCACTTTTAAACTCTAAATATTTCGGGATGAGAATACATGCATTTTATGATTTACGTTATGGACACAAGTGATTAAAAATATATATTCTACGTTGAGTTGTACCACTGGCATACTTCCCTGTAGCTTGGTAACTACTATTTACATGGGTATTGTAAACGCGAATCCTGTTGATAGATCTATCGGGCCTGACAACCCCAACCGGACTGGACGACCAGTATTCAACGGTTGCACAGTACTTCATTTCGGTGACTACACTTGGTACGGTGTAGTAAGATTTCATAATAAAGGGAATATGCGACGTTGATTAAATGTTAAGTATGGTTATCAAGTGCTCAACAACTTAGAATATTTTTATTGAAACGTTTATATATGAAATCTTGTGGTCTATATTTATAATGCTGCCGGCATTAAACCTATATCTCACCAACTTTATGTTGACGTTTTAAGCATGTTTATTCTCAGGTGATAACTAAAAGCTTCCGCTGCAACATGTTGAATTTAAGCAAGATCTTGAGTATGCATATTTGTGTCAAAAATTAAACTGCATATCGGAGGATTTGTAATGTAAAATATGTTGGAGGTCGTATTGTTATTATCACATGTAAAGTTTGTAAGTCTAAGATTGTCGCTAAACGATAATCATTATTAAGTTGTTTAAACCTTGTATTTGTAATAAAAGCTATGGTTTGTATTGTAAAAACGAATGCAGTTTTTGAAAAATGTCGCATATAGAGGTCAATACCTCGCGATGAAATCATTTGTTATTGTAATCGTCCTTATGGTTAAGGTCGGGTTATGACACCTAACTAGAATTATTGAATTCTGAAAACTAATACATATGAAAACTGAGACCAGAGGCCTGTATTTATAATATTCTGAGACGGTGGCCAAGTCAGTGGCTTCAGTGGGAAGCTGGCGGCTTGCCTTGGGTCTGTTACTCCTTTTGCAAGTTTAACTTAATCCACAAGCTCAAATCACTTAACCGTCATAATTAAGCCGGCGACTTCAGAGAAGGCCGGCGGCTTCAGAGATCCGCCAAATCATTTTGATTTTGTTTCCATTTTTACTTAAACTTGCTCGACAAGTTGAGAAACCGTGTTAATTAGGCCGGCGACTTCAGGATGAAGCCAACGGCTTCCTTTGCCTTTTACTTGATCAACAAGTTCTTTCAATTTTACGAAGATTCTGGAACAAGCTGACATACTTAACTCCAACCCGGCGGCTTCATAATACCCATGCCGAAGGCTTCATTTAGCCGTTCTGCAATTTTCTTTATTTTTGATCCTGTTTGATACATAACTTTGATACAATCATTAGAAATACCTTTTTCCCATTTTTACCCATTTTAGTGTGTTTTGATATTAAAATGACTCTAAAATACTAAGATAACTTCTCAAAATGTTATCAAAAACTGTATAATTTAGGAGTTATCAATCCTACAATGGCACACCAGTTCAAACTCCTTCTTGAATAAACCCTCACCCATGGACCAGGTTGAGCAGGAACTGTTTGACCTGTGCTTCGGCAAAAAGTTGAAACTTCGCATCTATCCAAACAAAGTCTTTTTTCTTACCAAAGTTTCAACCTACTGGCCATTTGTTGGTACCTAGCCGGTCATCATGCTTAGGGGAAAGGGTATATTCTGTATTTGCCTAAATCAATTAATTAATGATTTACTTTAGTGCATGCTAACCTTGTGCACTATTTTGAAGTGATGAATGCTCTTGACATTCTTTTGGACAACGACTTTAAAGGCTTTTCCATCAAGAAGGTAGCTATTGACTGATATTGGCCAAAAAGTCACGTTTTCACCCCCGATATTAAATCCTAAATCCATAAAGTTCCAAACTTTATTGCCAAAATTATCGCTTTGTCGGTTGATTTTGTAGATTAAGTAATTACGAAGGCGGGCAAAAAGAATTAAGTAAAACGGAGCTAAAATGAAGAATCTAGAGCGAAAACGGTGAAAATCAAGTTACGATCCAGGAAACAAGCTGACCAGGGCAGCCAAACGGCTTGCCAAACGGCCTGCCACAATGGGAAACGTCTTGCCATATGGGCCATGAAAATGGGCATCTAAAATGGGTCACCTTAGCTAACGGCCCTTGCAAACGGCTTGCCAAACGGCCTGTCAGCCGTTTGCTGTAAAAAATCAAGTCTATTTAAAGGTCCTCTTCCATTCATTTTTAGACACACTCAATTTATTCAAGCTTTTTAGTTAGTTTTAGTAGTAGCTAGCTTAGATTTTATTTTATGGAGGATATCCCAGCGAGTCCCTGCAATCTCGGGCAGATTTCCTCAACTTTTTCAGGTTTTTATCCGAAACGCTTGTCTTTTGTATTAAACATGTATTGTTACCATTTATGTTTAATAATGCATTCTGATATTACCATGTTAGCGTAATTAATCTCTATGTTGCCATGATAGAAGTTTGGGTTTGTGTAGTTATGTTAAATTACTAGTGTTACCATTGTTATACTGAACTTGTGAGTCTGATAGATTTGTATGCTAGCATTTTAAGGATTGACCAACTTAGGTTGTGATCAGGACTTGTCCACCTATATGAACTTAGCTACTTCATAGGATTAAGACCCTTGGTTATACTGTACCTAAAGATTCTATGAACTCGGTATTGTCGGAGTTCCCGAGAGACATCTAATGCGCTTTTAGGACACAAAACTTAGGATTTGAGACATGAATGACCTAGTATCCCTATTGAATGTTCCAAAGAGACCTCTTAGGAGCTGTTAAGATCTAGCTAATGCCTTGACTGTATGATCCAAACCTATTGCATGTTCTTGTTTGATTGTTGCCCTAAGATTAAGTCATATCAACTGTTTAGGTATCTGCTAGGTTTCTATCTGCTTTACTTTCAGTATATCAACTGTAATGCTGTATAATGTTTGATTTGGTAAGATCTCATTAGTATGATGAAATGGTTGTTATTTTTCATTTAAGGTTTTATCAACTTAACCCGACAGACTCCTTCCGTTTGTGATCAATGTTCAATCAACACGGCACGTTGTTATTCAGTTAACTAAACTGATAATGAGGGTTAGGTTTAGAACTTAACTCACTAATAAAACTAGTGCTTTACTGAGGATAACCTTCAAGGTATAGTTACCTTTCAATTATACAACCAAGTGACATATTTTTCACTACTCAACGAGAACTCTGAGAGTCTAGAGATAAGTAGGTCTGTGTAATTGGTGTAGTGACCCGAACTTTTCCATGTTTATATATATTAATTTAGATTGATATTTACATGATTAAATGTTTCCAACATGTTAAGCAATCAAACTTGTTAAGACTTGATTAATTGAAACAGGTTTCATATAGACAATTGACCACCCAAGTTGACCGGTGATTCACGAACGTTAAAACTTGTAAAAAAAACTATATGATGACATATATATGGTTATATATATAGTTAACATGATATTATGATAAGTAAACATATCATTAATTATATTAACAATGAACTACATTTGTAAAAACAAGACTACTAACTTAATGATTTTGAAACGAGACATATATGTAACGTTTATCGTTGTAACGACATTTAATGTATATATATCATATTAAGAGATATTCGTACATCATAATATCATGATAATATAATAATTTAAAATCTCTTTTGATATTATAAACATTGGGTTAACAACATTTAACAAGATCGTTAACCTAAAGGTTTCAAAACAACACTTACATGTAACGACTAACGATGACTTAACGACTCAGTTAAAATGTATATACATGTAGTGTTTTAATATGTATTTATACACTTTTGAAAGACTTCAATACACTTATCAAAATACTTCTACTTAACAAAAATGCTTACAATTACATTCTCGTTCAGTTTCATCAACAATTCTACTCGTATGCACCCGTATTCGTACTCGTACAATACACAGCTTTTAGATGTATGTACTATTGGTATATACACTCCAATGATCAGCTCTTAGCAGCCCATGTGAGTCACCTAACACATGTGGGAACCATCATTTGGCAACTAGCATGAAATATCTCATAAGATTACAAAAATATGAGTAATCATTCATGACTTATTTACATGAAAACAAAATTACATATCCTTTATATCTAATCCATACACCAACGACCAAAAACACCTACAAACACTTTCATTCTTCAATTTTCTTCATCTAATTGAACTCTCTCAAGTTCTATCTTCAAGTTCTAAGTGTTCTTCATAAATTCCAAAAGTTCTAGTTTCATAAAATCAAGAATACTTTCAAGTTTGCTAGCTCACTTCCAATCTTGTAAGGTGATCATCCAACCTCAAGAAATCTTTGTTTCTTACAGTAGGTTATCATTCTAATACAAGGTAATAATCATATTCAAACTTTGGTTCAATTTCTATAACTATAACAATCTTATTTCAAGTGATGATCTTACTTGAACTTGTTTTCGTGTCATGATTTTGCTTCAAGAACTTTGAGCCATCCAAGGATCCATTGAAGCTAGATCCATTTTTCTCTTTTCCAGTAGGTTCATCCAAGGAACTTAAGGTAGTAATGATGTTCATAACATCATTCGATTCATACATATAAAGCTATCTTATTCGAAGGTTTAAACTTGTAATCACTAGAACATAGTTTAGTTAATTCTAAACTTGTTCGCAAACAAAAGTTAATCCTTCTAACTTGACTTTTAAAATCAACTAAACACATGTTATATATCTATATGATATGCTAACTTAATGATTTAAAACCTGGAAACACGAAAAACACCGTAAAACCGGATTTACGCCGTCGTAGTAACACCGCGGGCTGTTTTGGGTTAGTTAATTAAAAACTATGATAAACTTTGATTTAAAAGTTTTTATTCTGAGAAAATGATTTTTATTATGAACATGAAACTATATCCAAAAATTATGGTTAAACTCAAAGTGGAAGTATGTTTTCTAAAATGGTCATCTAGACGTCGTTCTTTCGACTGAAATGACTACCTTTACAAAAACGACTTGTAACTTATTTTTCCGACTATAAACCTATACTTTTTTTGGTTTAGATTCATAAAATAGAGTTCAATATGAAACCATAGCAATTTGATTCACTCAAAACGGATTTAAAATGAAGAAGTTATGGGTAAAACAAGATTGGATAATTTTTCTCATTTTAGCTACGTGAAAATTGGTAACAAATCTATTCCAACCATAACTTAATCAACTTGTATTATATATTATGTAATCTTGAGATACCATAGACACGTATACAATGTTTCGACCTATCATGTCGACACATCTATATATATTTCGGAACAACCATAGACACTCTATATGTGAATGTTGGAGTTAGCTATACAGGGTTGAGGTTGATTCCAAAATATATATAGTTTGAGTTGTGATCAATACTGAGATACGTATACACTGGGTCGTGGATTGATTCAAGATAATATTTATCGATTTATTTCTGTACATCTAACTGTGGACAACTAGTTGTAGGTTACTAACGAGGACAGCTGACTTAATAAACTTAAAACATCAAAATATATTAAAAGTGTTGTAAATATATTTTGAACATACTTTGATATATATGTATATATTGTTATAGGTTCGTGAATCAACCAGTGGCCAAGTCTTACTTCCCGACGAAGTAAAAATCTGTGAAAGTGAGTTATAGTCCCACTTTTAAAATCTAATATTTTTGGGATGAGAATACATGCAGGTTTTATAAATGATTTACAAAATAGACACAAGTACGTGAAACTACATTCTATGGTTGAATTATCGAAATCGAATATGCCCCTTTTTATTAAGTCTGGTAATCTAAGAATTAGGGAACAGACACCCTAATTGACGCGAATCCTAAAGATAGATCTATTGGGCCTAACAAACCCCATCCAAAGTACCGGATGCTTTAGTACTTCGAAATTTATATCATATCCGAAGGGTGTCCCGGAATGATGGGGATATTCTTATATATGCATCTTGTTATTGTCGGTTACCAGGTGTTCACCATATGAATGATTTTTATCTCTATGTATGGGATGTGTATTGAAATATGAAATCTTGTGGTCTATTGTTACAATTTGATATATATAGGTTAAACCTATAACTCACCAACATTTTTGTTGACGTTTTAAGCATGTTTATTCTCAGGTGATTATTAAGAGCTTCCGCTATCGCATACTTAAATAAGGACAAGATTTGGAGTCCATGCTTGTATGATATTGTGTAAAAACTGCATTCAAGAAACTTATTTTGTTGTAACATATTTGTATTGTAAACCATTATGTAATGGTCGTGTGTAAACAGGATATTTTAGATTATCATTATTTGATAATCTACGTAAAGCTTTTTAAACCTTTATTGATGAAATAAAGGTTATGGTTTGTTTAAAAATGAATGTAGTCTTTGAAAAACGTCTCATATAGAGGTCAAAACCTCGCAACGAAATCAATTAATATGGAACGTTTTTAATCAATAAGAACGGGACATTTCAGTTGGTATCCGAGCGTTGGTCTTAGAGAACCAGAAAATTTGCATTAGTGTGTCTTATCGAGTTTGTTAGGATGCATTAGTGAGTCTGGACTTCGACCGTGTTTTCTTTAAAAATGATTGCTTAACATTTTTGTTGGAAACTATATATTTTTAACATATGAATATTATGTGATATATTAATCTCTTAACGTGTTTGATATTATGTGATAGATGTCTACCTCTAGAACAAGTCCCATTGACTCACCTAATAATAATGAAGAGTCAAATGTAAATTGGAATGATTTGTGGACTGATTCACAAGTTCCCGAAGAGGAACCGGAAGAAGAGTCGGAACCGGAAGAAGAATCGGAACCGGAAGAAGAATCGGAACCGGATGAAGAAATAGAACCGGTGGGGGAAATAATAAAACGGTTAAGTAAAAGAAAATCCTCAACCAACCGACCAAAGTTAATTATGGTCAATGGTGTTTCCGCCAAGGAAGCAAAATATTGGGAGGATTACCAATTCTCCGATGAATCGGATTCCTACGAGAATTCCGATGATGTTATAGAAATTACCCCAACTGAATTTAAAAAGGCAAAAGAAAATAATAAGGGAAAGGGCATAAAAATAGAGAAATCTAATTCCAACCCCGATGAACTTTATATGTATCGTCAACCCCCGAAGTCCTTAAGTTGTAACAATGACCCGGGAACCTCTAAACCACCAGGTTTTTCTAAACCAATGTGGACAACGACGGCTCGTATTAGGGGAACATCATATATCCCTAGAAACTTGGCAAAACGAACCAAAACCGAAGAAGAAGAAACGAGCGAGTCGGAATAAGATAGTTGTATTCGTGTGGTGTAATATATGGAATATAGTGTTCTTATGCTTTATGATATATGTAAAAATTGCTTGTATTAATAAGTATTTTTTTTATGAATCTAACTCTTGTCTATTTTACAGTTTAAAAACACAAAATGGATAGACAACCCAATATTTTAAGAGACCTACCCGGAGACATGATTGATGAAATCTTGTCTAGAGTCGGCCAGAATTCTTCGGCACAACTATTTAAGGCGAGATCAGTTTGTAAGACATTCGAAGAACGTTCCAAGAATGTCTTGGTTTATAAGAGACTTTCGTTTGAAAGATGGGGGATATCACATTGGGAAACCCATAAGTTACGATGTGTTTACTTTGACGCATATATTGCGGGGAACCCAAATGCTATTTTACGCAACGGGTTAAGAAATTATTTTGACTCAATATATCCGAATATTGGACTTCGTGATTTAGAAAAAGCGGCTAACATGCAACATAAAGAAGCATGTTATGCTTACGGATTAGTAATGTTCGCTTCTCACCAAAGTGAGAACAAGAACATCGGGCTACAACTATTAAACAAAACGTTTCCACAAGTGACGGAGTCGGTAATTGGGGTAAGAAATGAGGTTTTTAGATTATTACGGGACTGTTGGACATTACGTAACCCTCGTCCCTTTGATGACGTTACAACACGCTGTCTTATCAACGGCCATAACGGTTATGTTGCACAAGACCAAGGATGGGAAGTAGTCCTAGTAAAACCAGAATGCATGACTTGTTTCTGGACATATGAATTACGTGTCTTTATTGCCTTTGCTGAACGACTTGTGTACTAGCTAGAATTGTCTTCACAACTATCTTGTATCAAAGTTATTGTGTGCTATATTTCATGCTTTATGTAAAATAAGCGGTATTGTAAGTTTGTAAAATATTGTATAAAAGTTTGAACGCGAAATATTATTATAATCAGTTTTTCATATAGAATTGTAGTAGTTGAATTGTATATTAGCTACTAAGTATGAACTTAACGGGTAGGTACTACCCGAATTTAAACTTATAAAACGCTAATATGAAGAAAAAGCTTTTATAAATGAGTTCATATTATGCTACGAAATACTATTAACTACTCTTAATATTCTGTATGATTAACTTGTTCCATTTAACTATTTTGAAGGAAATGGCACCGACTACTCGACACACCGTGAATATGAATGAAGAGGAATTCCGTACTTTTCTAGCTTCAAACATAGCTGCAGTACAGGCTGCGCTACATACCAACAATAACCTTGGATCTAGCAGTACAGGAAATCGTGTAGGATGCACCTACAAAGAATTCACTGCCTGCAAACCTTTGGAATTTGATGGAACCGAAGGACCGATCGGATTGAAACGGTGGACCGAGAAGGTCGAATCGGTGTTTGCCATAAGTAAGTGTACTGAAGAGGACAAAGTGAAGTACGCTACGCATACCTTCACAGGTTCTGCGTTAACATGGTGGAATACCTATCTAGAGCAAGTGGGACAAGACGATGCGTACGCACTACCGTGGTCAGCATTCAAGCACTTGATGAACGAGAAGTACCGTCCCAGAACCGAGGTCAATAAGCTCAAGACAGAACTTAGAGGGTTACGAACCCAAGGATTTGATATTACCACGTACGAAAGACGATTCACAGAATTGTGCCTATTGTGTCCGGGAGCATTCGAAGATGAGGAAGAGAAGATCGACGCGTTTGTGAAAGGATTACCGGAAAGAATCCAAGAAGATATAAGTTCACACGAGCCCGCCTCCATACAACAGGCATGTAGAATGGCTCACAAACTAGTGAACCAGATTGAAGAAAGAATTAAAGAACAGACTGCTGAAGAGGCCAATGTGAAGCAAGTCAAAAGAAAGTGGGAGGAAAACGGTGATAAGAATCACCAATACAACAACAACAGCAATTACAACAATAATCGCAACAATTATCCCAACAATCGCAACATCAATCGCAACTACAACAAACGGCCCAACAACAACAACAACAACAATAACAACAGCAACTACAACAATCATCCCAACAACAATAATAACCGCAACAACAACAACAATCAGAAGCAACTATGCCAAAGGTGTGAAAAGAATCACTCGGGGTTCTGCACCAAATTTTGCAACAAGTGTAAAAGAAATGGTCATAGCGCGGCGAAGTGTGAGGTCTACGGACCAGGGGTTAATAGAACGAAAGGAACAAATGGTGTCGGAACGAGTAATGGCGGAGCAAGTAGTGTCGGAGCAAGTTATGCCAATGTAGTTTGTTATAAATGTGGAAAACCAGGCCACATTATTAGAAATTGCCCGAACCAGGAGAACACGAATGGACAAGGCCGTGGAAGAGTTTTCAATATTAATGCGGTAGAGGCACAGGAAGACCCGGAGCTTGTTACGGGTACGTTTCTTATTGACAATAAATCTGCTTACGTTTTATTTGATTCGGGTGCGGATAGAAGCTATATGAGTAGAGATTTTTGTGCTAAATTAAGTTGTCCATTGACGCCTTTGGATAGTAAATTTTTACTAGAATTAGCAAATGGTAAATTAATTTCAGCAGATAATATATGTCGGAATCGAGAAATTAAACTGGTTAGCGAAACATTTAAGATTGATTTGATACCAGTAGAGTTAGGGAGTTTTGATGTGATAATCGGTATGGACTGGTTGAAAGAAGTGAAAGCGGAGATCGTTTGTTACAAAAATGCAATTCGCATTATACGAGAAAAAGGAAAACCCTTAATGGTGTACGGAGAAAAGGGCAACACGAAGCTACATCTTATTAGTAATTTGAAGGCACAAAAACTAATAAGAAAAGGTTGCTATGCTGTTCTAGCACACGTCGAGAAAGTACAAACTGAAGAAAAGAGCATCAATGATGTTCCCATTGCAAAAGAATTTCCCGATGTATTTCCGAAAGAATTACCGGGATTACCCCCACATCGATCCGTTGAATTTCAAATAGATCTTATACCAGGAGCTGCACCAATAGCTCGTGCTCCTTACAGACTCGCACCCAGCGAGATGAAAGAACTGCAAAGCCAATTACAAGAACTTTTAGAGCGTGGTTTCATTCGACCAAGCACATCACCGTGGGGAGCTCCTGTATTGTTTGTCAAGAAGAAAGATGGTACATTCAGGTTGTGTATCGACTACCGAGAGTTGAACAAACTTACCATCAAGAACCGCTACCCACTACCGAGAATCGACGACTTATTTGATCAACTGCAAGGCTCGTCTGTTTATTCAAAGATTGACTTACGTTCCGGGTATCATCAAATGCGGGTGAAAGAAGATGATATTCCAAAGACTGCTTTCAGAACACGTTACGGTCATTACGAGTTTATGGTCATGCCGTTTGGTTTAACTAATGCACCAGCTGTGTTCATGGACCTTATGAACCGAGTGTGTGGACCATACCTTGACAAGTTTGTCATTGTTTTCATTGATGACATACTTATTTACTCAAAGAATGACCAAGAACACGGTGAACATTTGAGAAAGGTGTTAGAAGTATTGAGGAAGGAAGAATTGTACGCTAAGTTTTCAAAGTGTGCATTTTGGTTGGAAGAAGTTCAATTCCTCGGTCATATAGTGAACAAAGAAGGTATTAAGGTGGATCCGGCAAAGATAGAAACTGTTGAAAATTGGGAAACCCCGAAAACTCCGAAACACATACGCCAGTTTTTAGGACTAGCTGGTTACTACAGAAGGTTCATCCAAGACTTTTCCAGAATAGCAAAACCCTTGACTGCATTAACGCATAAAGGGAAGAAATTTGAATGGAATGATGAACAAGAGAAAGCGTTTCAGTTATTGAAGAAAAAGCTAACTACGGCACCTATATTGTCATTGCCTGAAGGGAATGATGATTTTGTGATTTATTGTGACGCATCAAAGCAAGGTCTCGGTTGTGTATTAATGCAACGAACGAAGGTGATTGCTTATGCGTCTAGACAATTGAAGATTCACGAACAAAATTATACGACGCATGATTTGGAATTAGGCGCGGTTGTTTTTGCATTAAAGACTTGGAGGCACTACTTATATGGGGTCAAAAGTATTATATATACCGACCACAAAAGTCTTCAACACATATTTAATCAGAAACAACTGAATATGAGGCAGCGTAGGTGGATTGAATTGTTGAATGATTACGACTTTGAGATTCGTTACCACCCGGGGAAGGCAAATGTGGTAGCCGATGCCTTGAGCAGGAAGGACAGAGAACCCATTCGAGTAAAATCTATGAATATAATGATTCATAATAACCTTACTACTCAAATAAAGGAGGCGCAACAAGGAGTTTTAAAAGAGGGAAATTTAAAGGATGAAATACCCAAGGGATCGGAGAAGCATCTTAATATTCGGGAAGACGGAACCCGGTATAGGGCTGAAAGGATTTGGGTACCAAAATTTGGAGATATGAGAGAAATGGTACTTAGAGAAGCTCATAAAACTAGATACTCAATACATCCTGGAACGGGGAAGATGTACAAGGATCTCAAGAAACATTTTTGGTGGCCAGGTATGAAAGTCGATGTTGCTAAATACGTAGGAGAATGTTTGACGTGTTCTAAGGTCAAAGCTGAGCATCAGAAACCATCAGGTCTACTTCAACAACCCGAAATCCCGGAATGGAAATGGGAAAACATTACCATGGATTTCATCACTAAATTGCCAAGGACTGCAAGTGGTTTTGATACTATTTGGGTAATAGTTGATCGTCTCACCAAATCAGCACACTTCCTACCAATAAGAGAAGATGACAAGATGGAGAAGTTAGCACGACTGTATTTGAAGGAAGTCGTCTCCAGACATGGAATACCAATCTCTATTATCTCTGATAGGGATGGCAGATTTATTTCAAGATTCTGGCAGACATTACAGCAAGCATTAGGAACTCGTCTAGACATGAGTACTGCCTATCATCCACAAACTGATGGGCAGAGCGAAAGGACGATACAAACGCTTGAAGACATGCTACGAGCATGTGTTATTGATTTCGGAAACAGTTGGGATCGACATCTACCGTTAGCAGAATTTTCCTACAACAACAGCTACCATTCAAGCATTGAGATGGCGCCGTTTGAAGCACTTTATGGTAGAAAGTGCAGGTCTCCGATTTGTTGGAGTGAGGTGGGGGATAGACAGATTACGGGTCCGGAGATTATACAAGAAACTACCGAGAAGATCATCCAAATTCAACAACGGTTGAAAACCGCCCAAAGTCGACAAAAGAGCTACGCTGACATTAAAAGAAAAGATATAGAATTTGAAATTGGAGAGATGGTCATGCTTAAAGTTTCACCTTGGAAAGGCGTTGTTCGATTTGGTAAACGAGGGAAATTAAATCCAAGGTATATTGGACCATTCAAGATTATTGATCGTGTCGGACTAGTAGCTTACCGACTTGAGTTACCTCAACAACTCGCGGCTGTACATAACACTTTCCACGTCTCGAATTTGAAGAAATGTTTTGCTAAAGAAGATCTCACTATTCCGTTAGATGAAATCCAAATCAACGAAAAACTCCAATTCATCGAAGAACCCGTCGAAATAATGGATCGTGAGGTTAAAAGACTTAAGCAAAACAAGATACCAATTGTTAAGGTTCGATGGAATGCTCGTAGAGGACCCGAGTTCACCTGGGAGCGTGAAGATCAGATGAAGAAGAAATACCCGCATCTATTTCCAGAAGATTCGTCAACACCTTCAACAGCTTAAAATTTCGGGACGAAATTTATTTAATGGGTAGGTACTGTAGTGACCCGAACTTTTCCATGTTTATATATATTAATTTAGATTGATATTTACATGATTAAATGTTTCCAACATGTTAAGTAATCAAACTTGTTAAGACTTGATTAATTGAAACAGGTTTCATATAGACAATTGACCACCCAAGTTGACCGGTGATTCACGAACGTTAAAACTTGTAAAAAAAACTATATGATGACATATATATGGTTATATATATAGTTAACATGATATTATGATAAGTAAACATATCATTAATTATATTAACAATGAACTACATTTGTAAAAACAAGACTACTAACTTAATGATTTTGAAACGAGACATATATGTAACGTTTATCGTTGTAACGACATTTAATGTATATATATCATATTAAGAGATATTCGTACATCATAATATCATGATAATATAATAATTTAAAATCTCTTTTGATATTATAAACATTGGGTTAACAACATTTAACAAGATCGTTAACCTAAAGGTTTCAAAACAACACTTACATGTAACGACTAACGATGACTTAACGACTCAGTTAAAATGTATATACATGTAGTGTTTTAATATGTATTTATACACTTTTGAAAGACTTCAATACACTTATCAAAATACTTCTACTTAACAAAAATGCTTACAATTACATTCTCGTTCAGTTTCATCAACAATTCTACTCGTATGCACCCGTATTCGTACTCGTACAATACACAACTTTTAGATGTATGTACTATTGGTATATACACTCCAATGATCAGCTCTTAGCAGCCCATGTGAGTCACCTAACACATGTGGGAACCATCATTTGGCAACTAGCATGAAATATCTCATAAGATTACAAAAATATGAGTAATCATTCATGACTTATTTACATGAAAACAAAATTACATATCCTTTATATCTAATCCATACACCAACGACCAAAAACACCTACAAACACTTTCATTCTTCAATTTTCTTCATCTAATTGAACTCTCTCAAGTTCTATCTTCAAGTTCTAAGTGTTCTTCATAAATTCCAAAAGTTCTAGTTTCATAAAATCAAGAATACTTTCAAGTTTGCTAGCTCACTTCCAATCTTGTAAGGTGATCATCCAACCTCAAGAAATCTTTGTTTCTTACAGTAGGTTATCATTCTAATACAAGGTAATAATCATATTCAAACTTTGGTTCAATTTCTATAACTATAACAATCTTATTTCAAGTGATGATCTTACTTGAACTTGTTTTCGTGTCATGATTTTGCTTCAAGAACTTTGAGCCATCCAAGGATCCATTGAAGCTAGATCCATTTTTCTCTTTTCCAGTAGGTTCATCCAAGGAACTTAAGGTAGTAATGATGTTCATAACATCATTCGATTCATACATATAAAGCTATCTTATTCGAAGGTTTAAACTTGTAATCACTAGAACATAGTTTAGTTAATTCTAAACTTGTTCGCAAACAAAAGTTAATCCTTCTAACTTGACTTTTAAAATCAACTAAACACATGTTATATATCTATATGATATGCTAACTTAATGATTTAAAACCTGGAAACACGAAAAACACCGTAAAACCGGATTTACGCCGTCGTAGTAACACCGCGGGCTGTTTTGGGTTAGTTAATTAAAAACTATGATAAACTTTGATTTAAAAGTTTTTATTCTGAGAAAATGATTTTTATTATGAACATGAAACTATATCCAAAAATTATGGTTAAACTCAAAGTGGAAGTATGTTTTCTAAAATGGTCATCTAGACGTCGTTCTTTCGACTGAAATGACTACCTTTACAAAAACGACTTGTAACTTATTTTTCCGACTATAAACCTATACTTTTTTGGTTTAGATTCATAAAATAGAGTTCAATATGAAACCATAGCAATTTGATTCACTCAAAACGGATTTAAAATGAAGAAGTTATGGGTAAAACAAGATTGGATAATTTTTCTCATTTTAGCTACGTGAAAATTGGTAACAAATCTATTCCAACCATAACTTAATCAACTTGTATTATATATTATGTAATCTTGAGATACCATAGACACGTATACAATGTTTCGACCTATCATGTCGACACATCTATATATATTTCGGAACAACCATAGACACTCTATATGTGAATGTTGGAGTTAGCTATACAGGGTTGAGGTTGATTCCAAAATATATATAGTTTGAGTTGTGATCAATACTGAGATACGTATACACTGGGTCGTGGATTGATTCAAGATAATATTTATCGATTTATTTCTGTACATCTAACTGTGGACAACTAGTTGTAGGTTACTAACGAGGACAGCTGACTTAATAAACTTAAAACATCAAAATATATTAAAAGTGTTGTAAATATATTTTGAACATACTTTGATATATATGTATATATTGTTATAGGTTCGTGAATCAACCAGTGGCCAAGTCTTACTTCCCGACGAAGTAAAAATCTGTGAAAGTGAGTTATAGTCCCACTTTTAAAATCTAATATTTTTGGGATGAGAATACATGCAGGTTTTATAAATGATTTACAAAATAGACACAAGTACGTGAAACTACATTCTATGGTTGAATTATCGAAATCGAATATGCCCCTTTTTATTAAGTCTGGTAATCTAAGAATTAGGGAACAGACACCCTAATTGACGCGAATCCTAAAGATAGATCTATTGGGCCTAACAAACCCCATCCAAAGTACCGGATGCTTTAGTACTTCGAAATTTATATCATATCCGAAGGGTGTCCCGGAATGATGGGGATATTCTTATATATGCATCTTGTTATTGTCGGTTACCAGGTGTTCACCATATGAATGATTTTTATCTCTATGTATGGGATGTGTATTGAAATATGAAATCTTGTGGTCTATTGTTACAATTTGATATATATAGGTTAAACCTATAACTCACCAACATTTTTGTTGACGTTTTAAGCATGTTTATTCTCAGGTGATTATTAAGAGCTTCCGCTATCGCATACTTAAATAAGGACAAGATTTGGAGTCCATGCTTGTATGATATTGTGTAAAAACTGCATTCAAGAAACTTATTTTGTTGTAACATATTTGTATTGTAAACCATTATGTAATGGTCGTGTGTAAACAGGATATTTTAGATTATCATTATTTGATAATCTACGTAAAGCTTTTTAAACCTTTATTGATGAAATAAAGGTTATGGTTTGTTTAAAAATGAATGCAGTCTTTGAAAAACGTCTCATATAGAGGTCAAAACCTCGCAACGAAATCAATTAATATGGAACGTTTTTAATCAATAAGAACGGGACATTTCAGTTGGCTCATCCAACCAGATCTACACCATTTCAATCAGGGCTTTAACATAAACATAATTACCTTTCCCTAGCCCAAACTAATATCTTGGTCAACATTTCCCTGATCTGCATACTCCCGATATCCTTTCATTTTCTTTACTTTTCCGCATTTAGGACTATTAGCTTAAAACAAACTACTATCCTTTACTCAAGTAATTTAAACAAAGACAATTATCCATTTGATCTTCAATTCATTAAACCATTCAAAAGCACGACCCTAGGTTTACTTACACCTTCTACCATTAGAAAGTTAAAAGTAAATTTAGGCCCCGTGAAATATAAATAATAAACCACTGTTCGCTACTCTGATCAGCTGATTCTGACGTCTTGCAACCTAATGACATCGCACGAATAAAACCGTCCGTTTCAGTCATATCATTGTAGAGACAAGTTTTTGGCGCCACTGTCGGGGATCGAATGTTTTAATTGAGAAAGATTTTGAATAGACAAAAGTATTGTTGGTGTTGTCTAAGAAAGACACTTATACATGGACTTGGTTGTTGGATTTTCCGAACAGTCTCTAATTATATTGGAACCAAAAGGATCCTGCCTCTCCGTAGTCGGCCTGGTCACCTAGATACAAAGTAATCTGTAAGAAATCCTATCAGTTGGAATATCTGATCAGGTTAGCGATCGAATTTCAAGAATAATTATTTTCATTAAATTATCGATCTTTTAGTCAATTAATATTTTCTAAAAGTTACTTTTAAGTCTTTTTAAACAGAAAATATAAAAATATAACAACAAAACACCTTTGCTTCGATGCAAAAGTCATGCTTAGAAGAAAGAGGAGGACCAATCTGAAAGGACCTGTCCTAATCCATCCGGACGAAGTCCATATCGATTATAAACGATTCACAACAGTTGATTACATCGCGAGGTACTTGACCTCTATATGATACATTTTACAAACATTGCATTCGTTTTTGAAAAGACAATCTTTCATTACATCGAAAGTTGACGGCAGGCATACTATTTCATAATATATATAACTATAATTGACTTTAAATAATCTTGATGAACTCAACGACTCGAATGCAACGTCTTTTGAAATATGTCATGAATGACTTCAAGTAATGTCTCTAATATGAACAAATGCACAGCGGAAGATTTCTTTCGTACCTGAGAATAAACATGCTTTAAAGTGTCAACTAAAAGGTTGGTGAGTTCATTAGTTTAACATAAATAATCATTTCATAATTTTAATAGACCACAAGATTTCATATTTCCATTTCTCATAAACATTCGTCCCATACATAGAGACAAAAATATCATTCATATGGATTGAACACCTGGTAACCGACATTCACAATATGCATATAAGAATATCCCCATCATTCCGGGATCCTCCTTCGGACATGATATAAATTTCGAAGTACTAAAGCATCCGGTACTTTGGATGGGGCTTGTTGGGCCCGATAGATCTATCTTTAGGATTTGCATCAATTAGGGTGTCTGTTCCCTAATTCTTAGATTACCAGACTTAATAAAAAGGGGCATATTCGATTTCGATCATTCAACCATATAATGTAGTTTCAATTACTTGTGTCTATTTGGTCAAACATTTATAAAAGCAGCGCATGTATTCTCAGTCCCAAAAATATATATTGCAAAAGCATTTAAAAAGGGAGCAAATGAAACTCACGCATATAAATATTGTAAAACATTTAATAAAGCATTTGCATGTATTCTCAGCCCAAAAGTGTAAAGAGTAAAAAGGGCAAATGAAACTCACGCATATAAATATTGTAAAATATTTAATAAAGCATTTGCATGTATTCTCAGACCAAAAGTGTAAAGAGTAAAAAGGGCAAATGAAACTCACCATAATGTATTTCGTAGTAAAAATACATACAACCTCATTGAACAAGTGTAAGGTTGGCCTCGGATTCACGAACCTATATTAAGTATATATATTAAAGCACGTAATCGAACAAATATATATATTATTACTAATGTTATAATTTTAAATACTTTATATGTTTATATATATTTGTTTCATACGTTTTAAGTACTTACATTTGTTATTATAATTAAACTTATTAATATAATAAGTTTCTCATAAAAATATTTATATGCATAATATTATATAATTAGTATTATTTAATATTTTAGAATGTAATACTAGATAATGTATTCCTTTCTAAATAATATTTGTTGTAGCAATTATGATAATGTTAATAGTGATATTGATAATAATAACAATGGTAGTAATAATAATAGTGATAAAATATAATAATGTTCCTAAATTGATACTAATAATAGTAATGATAATAATAATTCTAAAAATAACACTTTTATTACTAATGTTACTAATGATAATAAATTTAATATTAACAATACTAATAATTATAAAATGCTACTAATTATTAAATTTTACTATTTTCATATTTATAATAATAATAATCATAATCGTAATAATGATAATAATACTAAAGATGATAAAATTAATAATAATAATATTAGTGATACTTATTAATAATAGTGATAATAATAATTATAATACTTACAAGTACAAATATGATAGCAATTACAATTCTAATGCTAATAATTATAATAATAATAATAATTAGTAGTATTTGCAAAAGAAAAAATATAATAATAATAATAAAATGATAAATTAAAAATGACTACCTCATAATATAAGCCTTTTCTAAAAATAAATATCTCGAGCAGGGTTCGAACCCGAGACCTCTCGTTCCCTACCAACACTCCTTAACCATCTTTCCATGTTTATTTTTCTGATATGAACCCCCTTGAATTGTTTATAATCCGAATCTATGTAATCAAATTTCATTCTTCTTCTAAGATTTCGGTCCAATAGAGAACAACACTTGGCCTAACTTATACTCGGCCCAACAGACAAACACGGCCCATCAAGCTCATGAATTCACAACAGCCCAGCTAAAAAAAAAACATAATCAGACGCCTTGGCATAGTCTCGAACCCAGAACCTCTCGTACAATAATTGCACTGCTAACCATCAAGCTGTCTATCACTTTTCTGTTTTATAATCACTTTGTATAAATATAACCCATATTAATTCGTGTTCATCTTCTTCTTCTTCGCAAACAAAACAACCAGAGTTTAAATCTATCAACCATTTTTTTATATGTTGGCTTTAGGACTTTAATACTAATTATAGTCGAATTACAGGGGTTTTTGGATTTCTTGCAAACGAAAAAATAAAAATAAAACAGCTTGTTGCTGTTCGCGGTTTTAAAAAAAAAAAATCTATTTTTTGATTTTGATTTTTAGAATGTTTCAAACAATTGTTACAACATGAAATCGATCATAAATCATTCATAGAAACTTCTGAAAATATCAATTGTAACTGAAATTACCTCAAAACCTTCAATTTGATTTTTGAACGAAGTTTGAATTTTAGAAACCAAAATTTTGACTCGCGAATTCGGTTTTGTTTTTAAAAATTGATCCTTGTAAGTTTGCAGATAGGTTAAGGGAAGGATTCCTAACACTTCTGTATTATTAGATTGTGAGGATTGCTTCGATTTTGAGACATGTCGGTTCGAGCTTAATAACAGAGGGTATGGTTTCTCTTTGTTCTTCATCTATAATTAAATTCAAAATGCTGTAGTGGTTTTAGAGATGATTCTAAATGATTGAAGTAATAATGAGATTTGATTGCAGTTTGTATTATAGTGTTGATTAAATCGATCAACTCTCACGGGTAGAAAGAAAAAGAACAGAAAAAATAAAAATTGATAGGGATAGGAAGTAACAAAGAAACAAAAAAAAAATAGAAAAAGAAACTGATGAGGAGCTGTCTCCAATTCACGTAATTATAGTTCTTTATATGTTTTATTAAATATTAAATATTAATAAATAATAATTATAAATTGTAGTGACCCGAACTTTTCCATGTTTATATATATTAATTGAGATTGATATTTACATGATTAAATGTTTCCAACATGTTAAGCAATCAAACTTGTTAAGACTTGATTAATTGAAATATGTTTCATATAGACAATTGACCACCCAAGTTGACCGGCGATTCACGAACGTTAAAACTTGTAAAAACGACATGACGATATATATATGGATATACATATGGTTAACATGAGATTATGATAAGTAAGTATCTCTATAAGTATATTAACAATGAGTTATATACATATAAACAAGACTACTAACTTAAGGATTTCGAAACGAGACATATATGTAACGATTATCGTTGTAACGACATTTAAATGTATATATATCATATTAAGAGATATTCATACATGATAATATCATGATAATATAATAATTTAAAATCTCATTTGATATTATAAACATTGGGTTAACAACATTTAACAAGATCGTTAACCTAAAGGTTTCAAAACAACACTTACATGTAACGACTAACGATGACTTAACGACTCAGTTAAAATGTATATACATGTAGTGTTTTAATATGTATTTATACACTTTTGAAAGACTTCAATACACTTATCAAAATACTTCTACTTAACAAAAATGCTTACAATTACATCCTCGTTCAGTTTCATCAACAATTCTACTCGTATGCACCCGTATTCGTACTCGTACAATACACAACTTTTAGATGTATGTACTATTGGTATATACACTCCAATTATCAGCTCTTATCAGCCCATGTGAGTCACCTAATACATGTGGGAACCATCATTTGGCAACTAGCATGAAATATCTCATAAAATTACAAAAATATGAGTAATCATTCATGACTTATTTACATGAAAACAAAATTACATATCCTTTATATCTAATCCATACACCAACGACCAAAAACACCTACAAACACTTTCATTCTTCAATTTTCTTCATCTAATTGATCTCTCTCAAGTTCTATCTTCAAGTTCTAAGTGTTCTTCAAAAATTCCAAAAGTTCTAGTTTCATAAAATCAAGAATACTTTCAAGTTTGCTAGCTCACTTCCAATCTTGTAAGGTGATCATCCAACCTCAAGAAATCTTTGTTTCTTACAGTAGGTTATCATTCTAATACAAGGTAATAATCATATTCAAACTTTGGTTCAATTTCTATAACTATAACAATCTTATTTCAAGTGATGATCTTACTTGAACTTGTTTTCGTGTCATGATTCTGCTTCAAGAACTTCGAGCCATCCAAGGATCCGTTGAAGCTAGATCCATTTTTCTCTTTTACAGTAGGTTTATCCAAGGAACTTAAGGTAGTAATGATGTTCATAACATCATTCGATTCATACATATAAAGCTATCTTATTCGAAGGTTTAAACTTGTAATCACTAGAACATAGTTTAGTTAATTCTAAACTTGTTCGCAAACAAAAGTTAATCCTTCTAACTTGACTTTTAAAATCAACTAAACACATGTTCTATATCTATATGATATGCTAACTTAATGATTTAAAACCTGGAAACACGAAAAACACCGTAAAACCGGATTTACGCCGTCGTAGTAACACCGCGGGCTGTTTTGGTTTAGTTAATTAAAAACTATGATAAACTTTGATTTAAAAGTTGTTATTATGAGAAAATGATTTTTATTATGAACATAAAACTATATCCAAAAATTATGGTTAAACTCAAAGTGGAAGTATGTTTTCTAAAATGGTCATCTAGACGTCGTTCTTTCGACTAAAATGACTACCTTTACAAAAACGACTTGTAACTTATTTTTCCGACTATAAACCTATACTTTTCTGTTTAGATTCATAAAATAGAGTTCAATATGAAACCATAGCAATTTGATTCACTCAAAACGGATTTAAAATGAAGAAGTTATGGGTAAAACAAGATTGGATAATTTTTCTCATTTTAGCTACGTGAAAATTGGTAACAAATCTATTCCAACCATAACTTAATCAACTTATATTATATATTATGTAATCTTGAGATACCATAGACACGTATACAATGTTTCGACCTATCATGTCGACATATCTATATATATTTCGGAACAACCATAGACACTCTATATGTGAATGTTGGAGTTAGCTATACAGGGTTGAGGTTGATTCCAAAATATATATAGTTTGAGTTGTGATCAATACTGAGATACGTATACACTGGGTCGTGGATTGATTCAAGATAATATTTATCGATTTATTTCTGTACATCTAACTGTGGACAACTAGTTGTAGGTTACTAACGAGGACAGCTGACTTAATAAACTTAAAACATCAAAATATATTAAAAGTGTTGTAAATATATTTTGAACATACTTTGATATATATGTATATATTGTTATAGGTTCGTGAATCAACCAGTGGCCAAGTCTTACTTCCCGACGAAGTAAAAATCTGTGAAAGTGAGTTATAGTCCCACTTTTAAAATCTAATATTTTGGGATGAGAATACATGCAGGTTTTATAAATGATTTACAAAATAGACACAAGTACGTGAAACTACATTCTATGGTTGAATTATCGAAATCGAATATGCCCCTTTTTATTAAGTCTGGTAATCTAAGAATTAGGGAACAGACACCCTAATTGACGCGAATCCTAAAGATAGATCTATCGGGCCCAACAAGCCCCATCCAAAGTACCGGATGCTTTAGTACTTCGAAATTTATATCATATCCGAAGGGTGTCCCGGAATGATGGGGATATTCTTATATATGCATCTTGTTAATGTCGGTTACCAGGTGTTCACCATATGAATGATTTTTATCTCTATGTATGGGATGTGTATTGAAATATGAAATCTTGTGGTCTATTATTATGATTTGATATATATAGGTTAAACCTATAACTCACCAACATTTTTGTTGACATTTTAAGCATGTTTATTCTCAGGTGATTATTAAGAGCTTCCGCTGTCGCATACTTAAATAAGGACGAGATTTGGAGTCCATGCTTGTATGATATTGTGTAAAAACTGCATTCAAGAAACTTATTTTGTTGTAACATATTTGTATTGTAAACCATTATGTAATGGTCGTGTGTAAACAGGATATTTTAGATTATCATTATTTGATAATCTACGTAAAGCTTTTTAAACCTTTATTTATGAAATAAAGGTTATGGTTTGTTTTAAAAATGAATGCAGTCTTTGAAAAACGTCTCATATAGAGGTCAAAACCTCGCAACGAAATCAATTAATATGGAACGTTTTTAATCAATAAGAACGGGACATTTCAGTTGGTATCCGAGCCTTGGACTTAGAGAACCAAAATTTTGCATTAGTGTGTCTTATCGAGTTTGTTAGGATGCATTAGTGAGTCTGGACTTCGACCGTGTTTACTTGAAAAATGATTGCTTAACAAATTTTGTTGGAAACTATATATTTTTAACATGTGAATATTATGTGATATATTAATCTCTTAACGCGTTTGATATTATGTGATAGATGTCTACCTCTAGAACAAGTCCCATTGACTCACCTAATAATAATGAAGAGTCAAATGTAAATTGGAATGATTCGTGGACTGATTCACAAGTTCCCGAAGAGGAATCGGAAGAAGAGTCGGAACCGAAAGAAGAATCGGAACCGGAAGAAGAATCGGAACCGGATGAAGAAATAGAACCGGTGGGGGAAATAATAAAACGGTTAAGTAAAAGAAAATCCTCAACCAACCGACCAAGGTTAATTATGGTCAATGGTGTTTCCGCCAAGGAAGCAAAATATTGGGAGGATTACCAATTCTCTGATGAATCGGATTCTGACTAGAATTCCGATGATGTTATAGAAATTACCCCAACTGAATTTAAAAAGGCAAAAGAAAATAATAAGGGAAAGGGCATAAAAATAGAGAAATCTAATTCCAACCCCGCGGAACTTTATATGTATCGTCAACCCCCGAAGTCCTTAAGTTGTAACAATGACCCGGGAATCTCTAAACCACCAGGTTTTTCTAAACCAATGTGGATAACGACGGCTCGTATTAGGGGAACATCATATATCCCTAGAAACTTGGCAAAACGAACCAAAACCGAAGAAGAAGAAACAAGTGAGTTGGAATAAGATAGTTGTATTCGTGTGGTGTAATATATGTAATATAGTGTGCTTATGCTTTATAATATATGTAAAAATTGCTTGTATTAATGAGTATTTTTTTATTAATCTAACTCTTGTCTATTTTACAGTATAAAAACACAAAATGGATAGACAACCCAATATTTTAAGAGACCTACCCGGAGACATGATTGATGAAATCTTGTCTAGAGTCGGTCAGAATTCTTCGGCACAACTATTTAAGGCGAGATCAGTTTGTAAGAAATTCGAAGAACGTTCCAAGAATGCCTTGGTTTATAAAAGGCTTTCGTTCGAAAGATGGGGGATATCACATTGGGAAATCCATAAGTTACGATGTGTTTACTTTGACGCATATATTGCGGGGAACCCAAATGCTATTTTACGCAATGGGTTAAGAAATTATTTTGACTCAATATATCCGAATATTGGACTTCGTGATTTAGAAAAAGCGGCTAACATGCAACATAAAGAAGCATGTTATGCTTACGGATTAGTAATGTTCGCTTCTCACCAAAGTGAGAACAAGAACATCGGCCTACAACTATTAAACAAAACGTTCCCACAAGTGACGGAGTCGGTAATTGGGGTAAGAAATGAGGTTTTTAGATTGTTACGGGACTGTTGGACATTACGTAACCCTCGTCCCTTTGACGATGTTATAACACGCTGTCTTATCAACGGCCATAACGGTTATGTTCCACAAGACCAAGGATGGGATGTAGTCCTAGTAAAACCAGAATGCATGACTTGTTTCTGGACGTATGAATTACGTGTCTTTATTGCCTTTGCTGAACGACTTGTGTACTAGCTAGAATTATCTTCACAACTATCTTGTATCAAAGTTATTGTGTGCTATATTTCATGCTTTATGTAAAATAAGCGGTATTGTAAGTTTGTAAAATATTGTATAAAAGTTTGAACGCGAAATATTATTATAATCAGTTTTTCATATAGAATTGTAGTAGTTGAATTGTATATTAGCTACTAAGTATGAACTTAACGGGTAGGTACTACCCGAATTTAAACTTATAAAACGCTAATATGAAGAAAAAGCTTTTATAAATGAGTTCATATTATGCTATGAAATACTATTAACTACTCTTAAGAGTCTGTATGATTAACTTGTTCCATTTGACTATTTTGAAGGAAATGTCACCGACTACTCGACACCCCGTGAATATGAATGAAGAGGAATTCCGTACTTTTCTAGCTTCAAAAATAGCCGCAGTACAGGCTGCGCTACATACCAACAATAACCTTGGATCTAGAAGTACAGGAAATCGTGTAGGATGCACCTACAAAGAATTCACTGCCTGCAAACCTTTGGAATTTGATGGAACCGAAGGACCGATCGGATTAAAACGGTGGACCGAGAAGGTCGAATCGGTGTTTGCCATAAGTAAGTGTACTGAAGAGGACAAAGGGAAGTACGCTACGCATACCTTCACAGGTTCTGCGTTAACATGGTGGAATACCTATCTAGAGCAAGTGGGACAAGACGATGCGTACACACTACCGTGGTCAGCATTCAAGCACTTTATGAACGAGAAGTACCGTCCCAGAACTGAGGTTAATAAACTCAAGACAGAACTTAGAGGGTTACGAACCCAAGGATTTGATATTACCACGTACGAAAGACGATTCACAGAATTGTGCCTATTATGTCCGGGAGCATTCGAAGATGAGGAAGAGAAGATCGACGCGTTTGTGAAAGGATTACCGGAAAGAATCCAAGAAGATATAAGTTCACACGAGCCCGCCTCCATACAACAGGCATGTAGAATGGCTCACAAACTAGTGAACCAGATTGAAGAAAGAATTAAAGAACAGACTGCTGAAGAGGCCAATGTGAAGCAAGTCAAAAGGAAGTGGGAAGAAAACGGTGATAAGAATCACCAATACAACAACAACAGCAATTACAACAATAATCGCAACAATTATCCCAACAATCGCAACATCAATCGCAACTACAACAAACGGCCCAACAACAACAACAACAATAACAACAACAGCAACTACAACAATCATCCCAACAACAATAATAACCGCAACAACAACAACAATTAGAAGCAGCTATGCCAAAGGTGTGAAAAGTATCACTCGGGGTTCTGCACCAAATTTTGCAACAAGTGTAAAAGAAATGGTCATAGCGCGGAGAAGTGTGAGGTCTACGGACCAGGGGTTAATAGAACGAAAGGAACAAATGGTGTCGGAACGAGTAATGGCGGAGCAAGTAGTGTCGGAGCAAGTTATGCCAATGTAGTTTGTTATAAATGTGGAAAACCGGGCCACATTATTAGAAATTGCCCGAACCAGGAGAACACGAATGGACAAGGCCGCGGAAGAGTTTTCAATATTAATGCGGCAGAGGCACAGGAAGACCCGGAGCTTGTTACGGGTACGTTTCTTATTGACAATAAATCTGCTTACGTTTTATTTGATTCGGGTGCGGATAGAAGCTATATGAGTAGAGAATTTTGTGCTAAATTAAGTTGTCCATTGACGCCTTTGGATAGTAAATTTTTACTCGAATTAGTAAATGGTAAATTAATTTCAGCAGATAATATATGTCGGAATCGAGAAATTAAACTGGTTAGCGAAACATTTAAGATTGATTTGATACCAGTAGAGTTAGGGAGTTTTGATGTGATAATCGGTATGGACTGGTTGAAAGAAGTGAAAGCAGAGATCGTTTGTTACAAAAATGCAATTCGCATTATACGAGAAAAAGGAAAACCCTTAATGGTGTACGGAGAAAAGGGCAACACGAAGCTACATCTTATTAGTAATTTGAAGGCACAAAAACTAATAAGAAAAGGTTGCTATGCTGTTCTAACACACGTCGAGAAAGTACAAACTGAAGAAAAGAGCATCAATGATGTTCCCATTGCAAAAGAATTTCCCGATGTATTTCCGAAAGAATTACCGGGATTACCCCCACATCGATCCGTTGAATTTCAAATAGATCTTGTACCAGGAGCTGCACCAGTAGCTCATGCTCCTTACAGACTCGCACCTAGCGAGATGAAAGAACTACAAAGCCAATTACAAGAACTTTTAGAGCGTGGTTTCATTCGACCAAGCACATCACCGTGGGGAGCTCCTGTTTTGTTTGTCAAGAAGAAAGATGGTACATTCAGGTTGTGTATCGACTACCGAGAGTTGAACAAACTTACCATCAAGAACCGCTACCCACTACCGAGAATCGACGACTTATTTGATCAACTACAAGGCTCGTCTGTTTATTCAAAGATTGACTTACGTTCCGGGTATCATGAAATGCGGGTGAAAGAAGATGATATTCCAAAGACTGCTTTCAGAACACGTTACGGTCATTACGAGTTTATGGTCATGCCGTTTGGTTTAACTAATGCACCAGCTGTGTTCATGGACCTTATGAACCGAGTGTGTGGACCATACCTTGACAAGTTTGTCATTGTTTTCATTGATGACATACTTATTTACTCAAAGAATGACCAAGAACACGGTGAACATTTGAGAAAGGTGTTAGAAGTATTGAGGAAGGAAGAATTGTACGCTAAGTTTTCAAAGTGTGCATTTTGGTTGGAAGAAGTTCAATTCCTCGGTCACATAGTGAACAAAGAAGGTATTAAGGTGGATCCGGCAAAGATAGAAACTGTTGAAAAGTGGGAAACCCAGAAAACTCCAAAACACATACGCCAGTTTTTAGGACTAGCTGGTTACTACAGAAGGTTCATCCAAGACTTTTCCAGAATAGCAAAACCCTTGACTGCATTAACGCATAAAGGGAAGAAATTTGAATGGAATGATGAACAAGAGAAAGCGTTTCAGTTATTGAAGAAAAAGCTAACTACGGCACCTATATTGTCATTGCCTGAAGGGAATGATGATTTTGTGATTTATTGTGACGCATCAAAGCAAGGTCTTGGTTGTGTATTAATGCAACGAACGAAGGTGATTGCTTATGCGTCTAGACAATTGAAGATTCACGAACAAAATTATACGACGCATGATTTGGAATTAGGCGCGGTTGTTTTTGCATTAAAGACTTGGAGGCACTACTTATATGGGGTCAAAAGTATTATATATACCGACCACAAAAGTCTTCAACACATATTTAATCAGAAACAACGGAATATGAGGCAGCGTAGGTGGATTGAATTGTTGAATGATTACGACTTTGAGATTCGTTACCACCCGGGGAAGGCAAATGTGGTAGCCGATGCCTTGAGCAGGAAGGACAGAGAACCCATTCGAGTAAAATCTATGAATATAATGATTCATAATAACCTTACTACTCAAATAATGGAGGCGCAACAAGGAGTTTTAAAAGAGGGAAATTTAAAGGATGAAATACCCAAAGGATCGGAGAAGCATCTTAATATTCGGGAAGACGGAACCCGGTATAGGGCTGAAAGGATTTGGGTACCAAAATTTGGAGATATGAGAGAAATGGTACTTAGAGAAGCTCATAAAACCAGATACTCAATACATCCTGGAACGGGGAAGATGTACAAGGATCTCAAGAATCATTTTTAGTGGCCGGGTATGAAAGCCGATGTTGCTAAATACGTAGGAGAATGTTTGACGTGTTCTAAGGTCAAAGCTGAGCATCAGAAACCATCAGGTCTACTTCAACAACCCGAAATCCCGGAATGGAAATGGGAAAACATTACCATGGATTTCATCACTAAATTGCCAAGGACTGCAAGTGGGTTTGATACTATTTGGGTAATAGTTGATCGTCTCACCAAATCAGCACACTTCCTACCGATAAGAGAAGATGACAAGATGGAGAAGTTAGCACGACTGTATTTAAAGGAAGTCGTCTCCAGACATGGAATACCAATCTCTATTATCTCTGATAGGGATGGCAGATTTATTTCAAGATTCTGGCAGACATTACAGCAATCATTAGGAACTCGTCTAGACATGAGTACTGCCTATCATCCACAAACTGATGGGCAGAGCGAAAGGACGATACAAACGCTTGAAGACATGCTACGAGCATGTGTTATTGATTTCGGAAACAGTTGGGATCGACATCTACCGTTAGCAGAATTTTCCTACAACAACAGCTACCATTCAAGCATTGAGATGGCGCCGTTTGAAGCACTTTATGGTAGAAAGTGCAGGTCTCCGATTTGTTGGAGTGAAGTGGGGGATAGACAGATTATGGGTTCGGAGATTATACAAGAAACTACCAAGAAGATCATCCAAATTCAACAACGATTGAAAACCGCCCAAAGTCGACAAAAGAGCTACGCTGACATTAAAAGAAAAGATATAGAATTTGAAATTGGAGAGATGGTCATGCTGAAAGTTGCACCTTGGAAAGGCGTTGTTCGATTTGGTAAACGAGGGAAATTAAATCCAAGGTATATTGGACCATTCAAGATTATTGATCGTGTCGGACCAGTAGCTTACCGACTTGAGTTACCTCAACAACTCGCGGCTGTACATAACACTTTCCACGTCTCGAATTTGAAGAAATGTTTTGCTAAAGAAGATCTCACTATTCCGGTAGATGAAATCCAAATCAACGAAAAACTTCAATTCATCGAAGAACCCGTCGAAATAATGGATCGTGAGGTTAAAAGACTTAAGCAAAACAAGATACCAATTGTTAAGGTTCGATGGAATGCTCGTAGAGGACCCGAGTTCACCTGGGAGCGTGATGATCAGATGAAGAAGAAATACCCGCATCTATTTCCAGAAGATTCGTCAACACCTTCAACAGCTTAAAATTTCGGGACGAAATTTATTTAACGGGTAGGTACTGTAGTGACCCGAACTTTTCCATGTTTATATATATTAATTGAGATTGATATTTACATGATTAAATGTTTCCAACATGTTAAGCAATCAAACTTGTTAAGACTTGATTAATTGAAATATGTTTCATATAGACAATTGACCACCCAAGTTGACCGGCGATTCACGAACGTTAAAACTTGTAAAAACGACATGACGATATATATATGGATATACATATGGTTAACATGAGATTATGATAAGTAAGTATCTCCATAAGTATACTAACAATGAGTTATATACATATAAACAAGACTACTAACTTAAGGATTTCGAAACGAGACATATATGTAACGATTATCGTTGTAACGACATTTAAATGTATATATATCATATTAAGAGATATTCATACATGATAATATCATGATAATATAATAATTTAAAATCTCATTTGATATTATAAACATTGGGTTAACAACATTTAACAAGATCGTTAACCTAAAGGTTTCAAAACAACACTTACATGTAACGACTAACGATGACTTAACGACTCAGTTAAAATGTATATACATGTAGTGTTTTAATATGTATTTATACACTTTTGAAAGACTTCAATACACTTATCAAAATACTTCTACTTAACAAAAATGCTTACAATTACATCCTCGTTCAGTTTCATCAACAATTCTACTCGTATGCACCCGTATTCGTACTCGTACAATACACAGCTTTTAGATGTATGTACTATTGGTATATACACTCCAATTATCAGCTCTTAGCAGCCCATGTGAGTCACCTAACACATGTGGGAACCATCATTTGGCAACTAGCATGAAATATCTCATAAAATTACAAAAATATGAGTAATCATTCATGACTTATTTACATGAAAACAAAATTACATATCCTTTATATCTAATCCATACACCAATGACCAAAAACACCTACAAACACTTTCATTCTTCAATTTTCTTCATCTAATTGATCTCTCTCAAGTTCTATCTTCAAGTTCTAAGTGTTCTTCATAAATTCCAAAAGTTCTAGTTTCATAAAATCAAGAATACTTTCAAGTTTGCTAGCTCACTTCCAATCTTGTAAGGTGATCATCCAACCTCAAGAAATCTTTGTTTCTTACAGTAGGTTATCATTCTAATACAAGGTAATAATCATATTCAAACTTTGGTTCAATTTCTATAACTATAACAATCTTATTTCAAGTGATGATCTTACTTGAACTTGTTTTCGTGTCATGATTCTGCTTCAAGAACTTCGAGCCATCCAAGGATCCGTTGAAGCTAGATCCATTTTTCTCTTTTCCAGTAGGTTTATCCAAGGAACTTAAGGTAGTAATGATGTTCATAACATCATTCGATTCATACATATAAAGCTATCTTATTCGAAGGTTTAAACTTGTAATCACTAGAACATAGTTTAGTTAATTCTAAACTTGTTCGCAAACAAAAGTTAATCCTTCTAACTTGACTTTTAAAATCAACTAAACACATGTTCTATATCTATATGATATGCTAACTTAATGATTTAAAACCTGGAAACACGAAAAACACCGTAAAACCGGATTTACGCCGTCGTAGTAACACCGCGGGTTGTTTTGGGTTAGTTAATTAAAAACTATGATAAACTTTGATTTAAAAGTTGTTATTATGAGAAAATGATTTTTATTATGAACATAAAACTATATCCAAAAATTATGGTTAAACTCAAAGTGGAAGTATGTTTTCTAAAATGGTCATCTAGACGTCGTTCTTTCGACTAAAATGACTACCTTTACAAAAACGACTTGTAACTTATTTTTCCGACTATAAACCTATACTTTTCTGTTTAGATTCATAAAATAGAGTTCAATATGAAACCATAGTAATTTGATTCACTCAAAATGGATTTAAAATGAAGAAGTTATGGGTAAAACAAGATTGGATAATTTTTCTCATTTTAGCTACGTGAAAATTGGTAACAAATCTATTCCAACCATAACTTAATCAACTTGTATTATATATTATGTAATCTTGAGATACCATAGACACGTATACAATGTTTTGACCTATCATTTCGACACATCTATATATATTTCGGAACAACCATAGACACTCTATATGTGAATGTTGGAGTTAGCTATACAGGGTTGAGGTTGATTCCAAAATATATATAGTTTGAGTTGTGATCAATACTGAGATACGTATACACTGGGTCGTGGATTGATTTAAGATAATATTTATCGATTTATTTCTGTACATCTAACTGTGGACAACTAGTTGTAGGTTACTAACGAGGACAGCTGACTTAATAAACTTAAAACATCAAAATATATTAAAAGTGTTGTAAATATATTTTGAACATACTTTGATATATATGTATATATTGTTATAGGTTCGTGAATCAACCAGTGGCCAAGTCTTACTTCCCGACGAAGTAAAAATCTGTGAAAGTGAGTTATAGTCCCACTTTTAAAATCTAATATTTTGGGATGAGAATACATGCAGGTTTTATAAATGATTTACAAAATAGACACAAGTACGTGAAACTACATTCTATGGTTGAATTATCGAAATCGAATATGCCCCTTTTTATAGAAGTCTGGTAATCTAAGAATTAGGGAACAGACACCCTAATTGACGCGAATCCTAAAGATAGATCTATCGGGCCCAACAAGCCCCATCCAAAGTACCGGATGCTTTAGTACTTCGAAATTTATATCATATCCGAAGGGTGTCCCGGAATGATGGGGATATTCTTATATATGCATCTTGTTAATGTCGGTTACCAGGTGTTCACCATATGAATGATTTTTATCTCTATGTATGGGATGTGTATTGAAATATGAAATCTTGTGGTCTATTATTATGATTTGATATATATAGGTTAAACCTATAACTCACCAACATTTTTGTTGACATTTTAAGCATGTTTATTCTCAGGTGATTATTAAGAGCTTCCGCTGTCGCATACTTAAATAAGGACGAGATTTGGAGTCCATGCTTGTATGATATTGTGTAAAAACTGCATTCAAGAAACTTATTTTGTTGTAACATATTTGTATTGTAAACCATTATGTAATGGTCGTGTGTAAACAGGATATTTTAGATTATCATTATTTGATAATCTACGTAAAGCTTTTTAAACATTTATTTATGAAATAAAGGTTATGGTTTGTTTTAAAAATGAATGCAGTCTTTGAAAAACGTCTCATATAGAGGTCAAAACCTCGCAACGAAATCAATTAATATGGAACGTTTTTAATCAATAAGAACGGGACATTTCATAAATGAAGTGTATTAGTAAATAATAATACTGATAATATAATATTAATATTAAAAATAAAATACTAATAATAATAAATACAGAATTAATAATAATATAAATGATAAAACAATTAATAATATCCATAAAAGTAATACTAATACTTATAATGATAATATAATACTAATAATAGAACTATTAATGATACTAATAATAATATTGATAATGCTATGAAGATACTAATAAATAATAATAGTGTTAATAATAATAACATCAAATAATACTTAATGATAAAAGTAATAATAATAAACCATAAAAATAATTTTGGTGAAATTGTCAATGATAAAATTATTAATGATATTTTTAACAATAATACTAGTTATTGATAATAATATTACGAATAATAATACTATAATAACTTATATTTATAGAATTCATATATTTTTATAATATTAATAACACTAGTATTAATCTTAATATTGAAAGTAATAATAACATTATTATAATAACTTTATCTATAATAAGATCTTATATTTTAATATTACATATTATTGTTTTGGTAATACATCTATACATTACATAATAAGTTAACGTAAGTATTAAGTTTTACATATTTTAACATATATTAGGATATACATATAATAATAATTATATATAGAATCATATATATATATATATATATATATATATATATATATATATATATATATATATATATATATATATATATATATATAGATTCATTTTAAATTGCAACTTAATTATTTATATCCTATTTTACTTATTAAATTCTTGTGTTTTAAATTATATTTTTATTATGTTCAATTATCATATATACATACATCTATATATATATATATATACATATTTAATTACAAACAATTGTTCGTGAATCGTCGGGAATGGTCAAAGGGTAATTGAATTCATGTAAACAGTTCAATTATTTTGAGACTCAACATTACAGACTTTGCTTATCGTGTCGAAACCATATAAGATTCAAGTTTAAATTTGGTCGGAAATTCCCGGGTCATCACACAATCACCTTAGGAACCGAAGGAATTCCTGAAATCAGTTCACACTTGATCAAACTGGTTAGTATGATCTATAAATTTCAAGGATTACCGATTGACGATCCAAACTTTCACTTAAATAAATTTATCAGTCTGGTTGACTCTTTTAAGAAGGAAGAAAACGAGAACAACATTTTAAAACTCCATCTTCTTCAATATTCTCTGTCTACACGTGCTTTAACATGGTTAGATGAGCTTAAACCAAATTCATTACATTCATGGGAGGAATTAGCCACTAAGTTTTTAAACAAAATTTATCGACTCTCTCTGCAAACATGTTTAAGAAATGACATCACAAACTTTTCTTAAAAAGAAAACGAGTCATTGTGTCTAGTATGAAATAGAGTAAAGGTGATGCTCAAAAGATGTCCAAATCATTCGTTAAGTCGGGCATACATAATCTGCACGCTTTACAATGGTTTGAACAAGGATGATAAGTCTCTCCTAGACATGGCCTCGCAAGGCAATTTCATGTCACAAACAGCAGACGAAGTGAGACGTCCCGTTCATATCGATTATAAACGTCACGTACTTATTGGTGTCATTGCGAGGTATTGACCTCTATATGTGACATTTTTCAAAATCTGCATACGTTTTTATGATACAAACCATAACCTTTATTATAACCAAAGGCTTAAACAACATAATAATGATTATCGTTTGGCGATAATCTTAGTCTTACAAACTTTACATTTGATAATTACAATACGATTTCCAACATATTTCACATTACAAATCTTTCGATATACAGTTTTATTTTTGACACAAATATGCATACTCCAAATCTTGCTTAAATTCGGCATAATGCAGCGGAAGCTTTTATTTATCACCTGAGAATAAACATGCTTAAAACGTCAACATAAAGTTGGTGAGATATAGGTTTAATGCTAGCAGTGTTATAAATATAGACCACAAGATTTCATATACACAAACATTTTAATAAAAATATTCTAAGTGGTTGAGCACTTGATAACCATACTTAACATTTAATCAACGTCGCATATTCCCTTTATTATGAAATCTCACTACACCGTACCAAGTATAGTTATCAAAACTAAGTACTGTGCAACCGTTGAATACTGGTCGTCCAGTCCGGTTGGGGTTGTCAGGCCCGATAGATCTATCAACAGGATTCGCGTTTACAATCCCGCATGTAAATAGTAGTTACCAAGTTACAGGGAAGTATGCCAGTGGTACAACTCAACGTAGAATATATATTTTTAATCACTTGTGTCCATAACGTAAATCATAAAATGCATGTATTCTCATCCCGAAATATTTAGAGTTTAAAAGTGGGACTATATACTCACTTTTGCCTTGAAGATATATAACCCGACCTGGTCTCCGATAAATATCACGAACTTAACCATATATAATATATCAACATATTTTTTTTTCAAATAATCGTTACATGTATACTTATAATACTTTTAATATCTAATAGTCCGTAGTTAGCAGTCCGATGTTAGTAGTCCACAATTAGTTGTTCAATAAAATAAATAAAGACCCCATCGTATTCTTATTGATCGGAATTAATCTCGACCCATGGTACCGTGTTGTTAAATGACGTATTGTGTACATGGTGTCTTATGATTTAAAATCGTGACCCAAAGTACCGTATTGTCAAATGACGTATTGTGTACAATCATGAGGTCTTATAATTAATCTTCTCGTGTTGTTTACGGGTGGTCCTGAAATATATAAAATCAAGTCATAAGTAAATATATATAAAATATCATATTAATTAACAAAGATATGATTAGTTTAGTTTTACTCCAAATAATTTCGTAGCTAAACTAGCTTCGGATACCCGATTTTGTTTTAGCCGTAGTTTCTTCAATACAACTCCGTTTTTGTTGGTTCAACTTGCCACTTCCTTGGATCGAGCCATTATTTATGAATATGAACAGTAAATACCTTGGTATGTATTTGAAATCACAGGTTATAGGTCAAACTTAGGTGAATCTTATGAAAGTGATCATTTCCATCATAAAAACAACATCTATATGATCATTTTTATAAAAATACTTACACTTTGAGTTAAATCATGAGAATTTTATATGATAACATATTCATAAGAAATATCATTTTTCCAGAATATGAACTTTCAATTCAAAGTTAAGATGGTTTTTAATTATCCAACCCAAAACTGCCCCCGGTTGCACTCCGACGACGTAGATTCAGTTTTAAGGTGTTCTTTGTAAAATCAAGTTGTATCTTGTTAAGTTAGCATATCATTATGACATATTACAAGTCTTGAAGTGTTTTAAAAGTCAAGTTAGAAGGATCTATTTAGTTTGCGAACAAGTTTGAAATCATTCAAACTATGTTCTTGTTGTTATATATTTGTAGTAAGATAATTATATATGAATTGAACAAGATGATGAACCATGGTTATACCTCAAGTATGATGAAGAAAGTTACTGAATAAACAAGATATGAACTTGTTCTTGATGACTTGGAAGATTAAGAAGTGAAATCATGAAAAGAAACAAAGGTTGTAAGTAAGTTTATATCTTGATTTAAGATAATTAACTTACATGAATTGAATCAAAGTTTAAACATAGTTTTACCTTGATTATGAAGCTAGAAACTTATGAAGACCTTGAAGAACACTTGAAGGTTGAAGATAAGAGAGTTTAGAAGATAATCTAGCTTGAAAGAAAGTTGATATGAAAGTGTATGTATGTGTATATAGGCGTGATATATGCATGTATATATAAGGATTTTATATTTTGATTTCTAGCTCATAAGTCTTCCTAGATGTTAACATTTGATCCCACATGTTGTTGACTAACAAAGGCTGCTATGAGCAGATAATTGAGGTCTAATAATTGGTATTTATCAATAGTAAATACATCTAGAAGTTGCGTACAATACGGGTACATATACCCTAGGTATATGTGTAGAAATCTTGAGGAAACAGAACGAGAATTCAAATATAACTATCTTTTGTGAATATACTTATATTGTTTTATGTATTTAAGCCCTTTAAATGTGATTAAATACGTATTTATATGATACTTGTATAAGCATTATAGGTAATAGGTATATATGTCAAAGAACGTTATATATAGTTACCATTTTGAAAACTTAAGTTAGTAGTCTCAAAGTATACTTATAATTCATTGTTATTAGTACACAATGATATGTTAAATATGTATAAATACGTATATGTACACAATCGTATACTTTTCGTATGTTATATAGTTCGTGATATCATCGGTCAAATTAGACGGTCAAACGTTGTGTAAAACTCTTTTCAAAAACACAAGACTTAACAATTTGGATTGCTTATCATGTTGGTAATGTTTAATTTATGTAAATATTAATCTTATATGTATAAAATGATTGGAAAAATCCGGGTCGTTACACGAAGCATGGAATCTTCTGGACACAATAGCTGCACAACACGAAGATTGGAGCAATGATGAAATGTCCCGTTCTTATTGATTAAAAACGTTCCATATTAATTGATTTCGTTGCGAGGTTTTGACCTCTATATGAGACATTTTTCAAAGACTGCATTCATTTTAAAACAAACCATAACCTTTATTTCATCAATAAAGGTTTAAAAAGCTTTACGTAGATTATCAAATAATGATAATCTAAAATATCCTGTTTACACACGACCATTACATAATGGTTTACAATACAAATATGTTACAACAAAATAAGTTTCTTGAATGCAGTTTTTACACAATATCATACAAGCATGGACTCCAAATCTCGTCCTTATTTAAGTATGCGACAGCGGAAGCTTTTAATAATTACCTGAGAATAAACATGCTTAAAACGTCAACAAAAATGTTGGTGAGTTATAGGTTTAACCTATATATATCAAATCATAATAATAGACCACAAGATTTCATATTTCAATACACATCCCATACATAGAGATAAAAATCATTCATATGGTGAACACCTGGTAACCGACATTAACAATATGCATATATAAGAATATCCCCATCATTCCGGGACACCCTTCGGATATGATATAATTTCGAAGTACTAAAGCATCCGGTAGTTTGGATGGGGTTAGTTAGGCCCAATAGATCTATCTTTAGGATTCGCGTCAATTAGGGTGTCTGTTCCCTAATTCTTAGATTACCAGACTTAATAAAAAGGGGCATATTCGATTTCGATAATTCAACCATAGAATGTAGTTTCACGTACTTGTGTCTATTTTGTAAATCATTTATAAAACCTGCATGTATTCTCATCCCAAAAATATTAGATTTTAAAAGTGGGACTATAACTCACTTTCACAGATTTTTACTTCGTCGGGAAGTAAGACTTGGCCACTGGTTGATTCACGAACCTATAACAATATATACATATATATCAAAGTATGTTCAAAATATATTTACAACACTTTTAATATATTTTGATGTTTTAAGTTTATTAAGTCAGCTGTCCTCGTTAGTAACCTACAACTAGTTGTCCACAGTTAGATGTACAGAAATAAATAGATAAATATTATCTTGAATCAATTCACGACCCAGTGTATACGTATCTCAGTATTGATCACAACTCAAACTATATATATTTTGGAATCAACCTCAACCCTGTATAGCTAACTCCAACATTCACATATAGAGTGTCTATGGTTGTTTCAAAATATATATAGATGTGTCGACATGATAGGTCGAAACATTGTATACATGTCTATGGTATCTCAAGATTACATAATATACAATACAAGTTGATTAAGTTATGGCTGGAATAGATTTGTTACCAATTTTCACGTAGCTAAAATGAGAAAAATTATCCAATCTTGTTTTACCCATAACTTCTTCATTTTAAATCCGTTTTGAGTGAATCAAATTGCTATGGTTTCATATTGAACTCTATTTTATGAATCTAAACAGAAAAAGTATAGGTTTATAGTCGGAAAAATAAGTTACAAGTCGTTTTTGTAAAGGTAGTCATTTCAGTCGAAAGAACGACGTCTAGATGACCATTTTAGAAAACATACTTCCATTTTGAGTTTAACCATAATTTTTGGATATAGTTTCATGTTCATAATAAAAATCATTTTCTCAGAATAACAACTTTTAAATCAAAGTTTATCATAGTTTTTAATTAACTAACCCAAAACAGCCCGCGGTGTTACTACGACGGCGTAAATCCGGTTTTACGGTGTTTTTCGTGTTTCCAGGTTTTAAATCATTAAGTTAGCATATCATATAGATATATAACATGTGTTTAGTTAATTTTAAAAGTCAAGTTAGAAGGATTAACTTTTGTTTGCGAACAAGTTTAGAATTAACTAAACTATGTTCTAGTGATTACGAGTTTAAACATTCGAATAAGATAGCTTTATATGTATGAATCGAATGATGTTATGAACATCATTACTACCTTAAGTTCCTTGGATAAACCTACTGGAAAAGAGAAAAATGGATCTAGCTTCAATGGATCCTTGGATGGCTCGAAGTTCTTGAAGCAGAATCATGACACGAAAACAAGTTCAAGTAAGATCATCACTTGAAATAAGATTGTTATAGTTATAGAAATTGAACCAAAGTTTGAATATGATTATTACCTTGTATTAGAATGATAACCTACTGTAAGAAACAAAGATTTCTTGAGGTTGGATGATCACCTTACAAGATTGGAAGTGAGCTAGCAAACTTGAAAGTATTCTTGATTTTATGAAACTAGAACTTTTGGAATTTATGAAGAACACTTAGAACTTGAAGATAGAACTTGAGAGAGATCAATTAGATGAAGAAAATTGAAGAATGAAAGTGTTTGTAGGTGTTTTTGGTCGTTGGTGTATGGATTAGATATAAAGGATATGTAATTTTGTTTTCATGTAAATAAGTCATGAATGATTACTCATATTTTTGTAATTTTATGAGATATTTCATGCTAGTTGCCAAATTATGGTTCCCACATGTGTTAGGTGACTCACATGGGCTGCTAAGAGCTGATCATTGGAGTGTATATACCAATAGTACATACATCTAAAAGCTGTGTATTGTACGAGTACGAATACGGGTGCATACGAGTAGAATTGTTGATGAAACTGAACGAGGATGTAATTGTAAGCATTTTTGTTAAGTAGAAGTATTTTGATAAGTGTATTGAAGTCTTTCAAAAGTGTATAAATACATATTAAAACACTACATGTATATACATTTTAACTGAGTCGTTAAGTCATCGTTAGTCGTTACATGTAAGTGTTGTTTTGAAACCTTTAGGTTAACGATCTTGTTAAATGTTGTTAACCCAATATTTATAATATCAAATGAGATTTTAAATTATTATATTATCATGATATTATCATGTATGAGTATCTCTTAATATGATATATATACATTAAATATCTTTACAACGATAATCGTTACATATATGTCTCGTTTAAAAATCATTAAGTTAGTAGTCTTGTTTATATGTATATAACTCATTGTTAATATACTTATGGAGATACTTACTTATCATAATCTCATGTTAACCATATGTATATCCATATATATATATATATATATATATATATATATATATATATATATATATATATATATATATATATATATATATATATCGTCATGTCGTTTTTACAAGTTTTAACGTTCGTGAATCGCCGGTCAACTTGGGTGGTCAATTGTCTATATGAAACATATTTCAATTAATCAAGTCTTAACAAGTTTGATTGCTTAACATATTGGAAACATTTAATCATGTAAATATCAATCTCAATTAATATATATATAAACATGGAAAAGTTCGGGTCACTACAGTACCTACCCGTTAAATAAATTTCGTCCCGAAATTTTAAGCTGTTGAAGGTGTTGACGAATCTTCTGGAAATAGATGCGGGTATTTCTTCTTCATCTGATCTTCACGCTCCCAGGTGAACTCGGGTCCTCTACGAGCATTCCATCGAACCTTAACAATTGGTATCTTGTTTTGCTTAAGTCTTTTAACCTCACGATCCATTATTTCGACGGGTTCTTCGATGAATTGAAGTTTTTCGTTGATTTGGATTTCATCTAACGGAATAGTGAGATCTTCTTTAGCAAAACATTTCTTCAAATTCGAGACGTGGAAAGTGTTATGTACAGCCGCGAGTTGTTGAGGTAACTCAAGTCGGTAAGCTACTGGTCCGACACGATCAATAATCTTGAATGGTCCAATATACCTTGGATTTAATTTCCCTCGTTTACCAAATCGAGCAACGCCTTTCCAAGGTGCAACTTTAAGCATGACCATCTCTCCAATTTCAAATTCTATATCTTTTCTTTTAATGTCAGCGTAGCTCTTTTGTCGACTTTGGGCAGTTTTCAACCGTTGTTGAATTTGGATGATCTTCTCGGTAGTTTCTTGTATAATCTCCGGACCCGTAATCTGTCTATCCCCCACTTCACTCCAACAAATCGGAGACCTGCACTTTCTACCATAAAGTGCTTCAAACGGCGCCATCTCAATGCTTGAATGGTAGCTGTTGTTGTAGGAAAATTCTGCTAATGGTAGATGTCGATCCCAACTGTTTCCAAAATCAATAACACATGCTCGTAGCATGTCTTCAAGTGTTTGTATCGTCCTTTCGCTCTGCCCATCAGTTTGTGGATGATAGGCAGTACTCATGTCTAGACGAGTTCCTAATGCTTGCTGTAATGTCTGCCAGAATCTTGAAATAAATCTGCCATCCCTATCAGAGATAATAGAGATTGGTATTCCATGTCTGGAGACGACTTCCTTCAAATACAGTCGTGCTAACTTCTCCATCTTGTCATCTTCTCTTATTGGCAGGAAGTGTGCTGATTTGGTGAGACGATCAACTATTACCCAAATAGTATCAAAACCACTTGCAGTCCTTGGCAATTTAGTGATGAAATCCATGGTAATGTTTTCCCATTTCCATTCTGGGATTTCGGGTTGTTGAAGTAGACCTGATGGTTTCTGATGCTCAGCTTTGACCTTAGAACACGTCAAACATTCTCCTACGTATTTAGCAACATCGGTTTTCATACCCGGCCACCAAAAATGTTTCTTGAGATCCTTGTACATCTTCCCCGTTCCAGGATGTATTGAGTATCTGGTTTTATGAGCTTCTCTAAGTACCATTTCTCTCATATCTCCAAATTTTGGTACCCAAATCCTTTCAGCCCTATACCGGGTTCCGTCTTCCCGAATATTAAGATGTTTCTCCGATCCTTTGGGTATTTCTTCCTTTAAATTTCCCTCTTTTAAAACTCCTTGTTGCGCCTCCTTTATTTGAGTAGTAAGGTTATTATGAATCATTATATTCATAGATTTAACTCGAATGGGTTCTCTGTCCTTCCTGCTCAAGGCATCGGCTACCACATTTGCCTTCCCCGGGTGGTAACGAATCTCAAAGTCGTAATCATTCAATAATTCAATCCACCTACGCTGCCTCATATTCAGTTGTTTCTGATTAAATATGTGTTGAAGACTTTTGTGGTCGGTATATATAATACTTTTGACCCCATATAAGTAGTGCCTCCAAGTCTTTAATGCAAAAACAACCGCGCCTAATTCCAAATCATGCGTCGTATAATTTTGTTCGTGAATCTTCAATTGTCTAGACGCATAAGCACTCACCTTCGTTCGTTGCATTAATACACAACCGAGACCTTGCTTTGATGCGTCACAATAAATCACAAAATCATCATTCCCTTCAGGCAATGACAATATAGGTGCCGTGGTTAGCTTTTTCTTCAATAACTGAAACGCTTTCTCTTGTTCATCATTCCATTCAAATTTCTTCCCTTTATGCGTTAATGCAGTCAAGGGTTTTGCTATTCTGGAAAAGTCTTGGATGAACCTTCTGTAGTAACCAGCTAGTCCTAAAAACTGGCGTATGTGTTTCGGAGTTTTCGGGGTTTCCCACTTTTCAACAGTTTCTATCTTTGCCGGATCCACCTTAATACCTTCTTTGTTCACTATGTGACCGAGGAATTGAACTTCTTCCAACCAAAATGCACACTTTGAAAACTTAGCGTACAATTCTTCCTTCCTCAATACTTCTAACACCTTTCTCAAATGTTCACCGTGTTCTTGGTCATTCTTTGAGTAAATAAGTATGTCATCAATGAAAACAATGACAAACTTGTCAAGGTATGGTCCACACACTCGGTTCATAAGGTCCATGAACACAGCTGGTGCATTAGTTAAACCAAACGGCATGACCATAAACTCGTAATGACCGTAACGTGTTCTGAAAGCAGTCTTTGGAATATCATCTTCTTTCACCCGCATTTGATGATACCCGGAACGTAAGTCAATCTTTGAATAAACAGACGAGCCTTGTAGTTGATCAAATAAGTCATCGATTCTCGGTAGTGGGTAGCGGTTCTTGATGGTAAGTTTGTTCAACTCTCGGTAGTCGATACACAACCTGAATGTACCATCTTTCTTCTTGACAAACAAAACAGGAGCTCCCCACGGTGATGTGCTTGGTCGAATGAAACCACGCTCTAAAAGTTCTTGTAATTGGCTTTGCAGTTCTTTCATCTCGCTGGGTGCGAGTCTGTAAGGAGCACGAGCTATTGGTGCAGCTCTTGGTACAAGATCTATTTGAAATTCAACGGATCGATGTGGGGGTAATCCCGGTAATTCTTTCGGAAATACATCGGGAAATTCTTTTGCAATGGGAACATCATTGATGCTCTTTTCTTCAGTTTGTACTTTCTCGACGTGTGCTAGAACAGCATAGCAACCTTTTCTTATTAGTTTTTGTTCCTTCAAATTACTAATAAGATGTAGCTTCATGTTGCCCTTTTCTCCGTACACCATTAAGGGTTTTCCTTTTTCTCGTATAATGCGAATTGCATTTTTGTAACAAACGATCTCTGCTTTCACTTCTTTCAACCAGTCCATACCGATTATCACATCAAAACTCCCTAACTCTACTGGTATCAAATCAATCTTAAATGTTTCGCTAACCAGTTTAATTTCTCGATTCCGACATATATTATCTGCTGAAATTAATTTACCATTTGCTAATTCGAGTAAAAATTTACTATCCAAAGGCGTCAATGGACAACTTAATTTAGCACAAAAATCTCTACTCATATAGCTTTTATCCGCACCCGAATCAAATAAAACGTAAGCAGATTTATTGTCAATAAGAAACGTACCCGTAACAAGCTCCGGGTCTTCCTGTGACTCTGCCGCATTAATATTGAAAACTCTTCCGCGGCCTTGTCCATTCGTGTTCTCCTGGTTCGGGCAATTTCTAATAATGTGGCCCGGTTTTCCACATTTATAACAAACTACATTTGCATAACTTGCTCCGACACTACTTGCTCCACCATTACTCATTCCGACACCATTTGTTCCTTTCGTTCTATTAACCCCTGGTCCGTAGACCTCACACTTCGCCGCGCTATGACCATTTCTTTTACACTTGTTGCAAAATTTGGTGCAGAACCCCGAGTGATACTTTTCACACCTTTGGCATAGTTGCTTCTGATTATTGTTGTTGTTGCGGTTATTATTGTTGTTGGGATGGTTGTTGTAGTTGCTGCTGCTGTTGTTGTTGTTGTTGTTGGGCCGTTTGTTGTAGTTGCGATTGATGTTGCGATTGTTGGGATAATTGTTGTGATGATTGTTGTAATTGCTGTTGTTGTTGTATTGGTGATTCTTATCACCGTTTTCCTCCCACTTTCTTTTGACTTGCTTCACATTGACCTCTTCAGCAGTCTGTTCTTTAATTCTTTCTTCAATCTGGTTCACTAGTTTGTGAGCCATTCTACATGCCTGTTGTATGGAGGCGGGCTCGTGTGAACTTATATCTTCTTGGATTCTTTCTGGTAATCCTTTCACAAACGCGTCGATCTTCTCTTCCTCATCTTCGAATGCTCCCGGACACAATAGGCACAATTCTGTGAATCGTCTTTCGTACGTGGTAATATCAAATCCTTGGGTTCGTAACACTCTAAGTTCTGTCTTGAGCTTATTGACCTCGGTTCTGGGACGGTACTTCTCGTTCATCAAGTGCTTGAATGCTGACCACGGTAGTGCGTACGCATCGTCTTGTCCCACTTGCTCTAGATAGGTATTCCACCATGTTAACGCAGAACCTGTGAAGGTATGCGTAGCGTACTTCACTTTGTCCTCTTCAGTACACTTACTTATGGCAAACACCGATTCGACCTTCTCGGTCCACCGTTTCAATCCGATCGGTCCTTCGGTTCCATCAAATTCCAAAGGTTTGCAGGCAGTAAATTCTTTGTAGGTGCATCCTACACGATTTCCTGTACTGCTAGATCCAAGGTTATTGTTGGTATGTAGCGCAGCCTGTACTGCGGCTATGTTTGATGCTAGAAAAGTACGGAATTCCTCTTCATTCATATTCACGGTGTGTCGAGTAGTCGGTGCCATTTCCTTCAAAATAGTTAAATGGAACAAGTTAATCATACAGAATATTAAGAGTAGTTAATAGTATTTCGTAGCATAATATGAACTCATTTATAAAAGCTTTTTCTTCATATTAGCATTTTATAAGTTTAAATTCGGGTAATACCTACCCGTTAAGTTCATACTTAGTAGCTAATATACAATTCAACTACTACAATTCTATATGAAAAACTGATTATAATAATATTTCGCGTTCAAACTTTTACACAATATTTTACAAACTTACAATACCGCTTATTTTACATATAACATGAAATATAGCACACAATAAATTTGATACAAGATGGTTGTGAAGATAATTCTAGCTAGTACACAAGTCGTTCAGCAAAGGCAATAAAGACACGTAATTCATACGTCCAGAAACAAGTCATGCATTCTGATTTTACTAGGATTACTTCCCATCCTTGGTCTTGTGGAACATAACCGTTATGGCCGTTAATAAGACAGTGTGTTGTAACGTCGTCAAAGGGACGAGGGTTACGTAATGTCCAACAGTCCCGTAACAATCTAAAAACCTCATTTCTTACCCCAATTACCGACTCCGTCACTTGTGGGAACGTTTTGTTTAATAGTTGTAGCCCGATGTTCTTGTTCTCACTTTGGTGAGAAGCGAACATTACTAATCCGTAAGCATAACATGCTTCTTTATGTTGCATGTTAGCCGCTTTTTCTAAATCACGAAGTCCAATATTCGGATATATTGAGTCAAAATAATTTCTTAACCCATTGCGTAAAATAGCATTTGGGTTCCCCGCAATATATGCGTCAAAGTAAACACATCGTAACTTATGGATTTCCCAATGTGATATCCCCCATCTTTCGAACGAAAGCCTTTTATAAACCAAGGCATTCTTGGAACGTTCTTCGAATGTCTTACAAACTGATCTCGCCTTAAATAGTTGTGTCGAAGAATTCTGACCGACTCTAGACAAGATTTCATCAATCATGTCTCCGGGTAGGTCTCTTAAAATATTGGGTTGTCTATCCATTTTGTGTTTTTATACTGTAAAATAGACAAGAGTTAGATTCATAAAAAATAAAAATAAATACTTATTAATACAAGCAATTTTTACATATATCATAAAGCATAAGCACACTATATTACATATATTACACCACACGAATACAACTATCTTATTCCGACTCGCTTGTTTCTTCTTCTTCGGTTTTGGTTCGTTTTGCCAAGTTTCTAGGGATATATGATGTTCCCCTAATACGAGCCATCGTTATCCACATTGGTTTAGAAAAACCTGGTGGTTTAGAGGTTCCCGGGTCATTGTTACAACTTAAGGACTTCGGGGGTTGACGATACATATAAAGTTCATCGGGGTTGGAATTCGATTTCTTTATTTTTATGCTCTTTCCCTTATTATTTTCTTTTGCCTTTTTAAATTCAGTTGGGGTAATTTCTATAACATCATCGGAATTCTCGTCGGAATCCGATTCATCGGAGAATTGGTAATCCTCCCAATATTTTGCTTCCTTGGCGGAAACACCATTGACCATAATTAACCTTGGTCGGTTGGTTGAGGATTTTCTTTTACTTAACCGTTTTATTATTTCCCCCACCGGTTCTATTTCTTCATCCGGTTCCGATTCTTCTTCCGGTTCCGATTCTTCTTCCGGTTCCGACTCTTCTTCTGGTTCCTCTTCGGGAACTTGTGAATCAGTCCACGAATCATTCCAATTTACATTTGACTCTTCATTATTATTAGGTGAGTCAATGGGACTTGTTCTAGAGGTAGACATCTATCACATAATATCAAACGCGTTAAGAGATTAATATATCACATAATATTCACATGTTAAAAATATATAGTTTCCAACAAAATTTGTTAAGCAATCATTTTTCAAGTAAACACGGTCGAAGTCCAGACTCACTAATGCATCCTAACAAACTCGATAAGACACACTAATGCAAAATTCTGGTTCTCTAAGACCAACGCTCGGATACCAACTGAAATGTCCCGTTCTTATTGATTAAAAACGTTCCATATTAATTGATTTCGTTGCGAGGTTTTGACCTCTATATGAGACGTTTTTCAAAGACTGCATTCATTTTAAAACAAACCATAACCTTTATTTCATCAATAAAGGTTTAAAAAGCTTTACGTAGATTATCAAATAATGATAATCTAAAATATCCTGTTTACACACGACCATTACATAATGGTTTACAATACAAATATGTTACAACAAAATAAGTTTCTTGAATGCAGTTTTTACACAATATCATACAAGAATGGACTCCAAATCTCGTTCTTATTTAAGTATGCGACAGCAGAAGCTCTTAATAATTACCTGAGAATAAACATGCTTAAAACGTCAACAAAAATGTTGGTGAGTTATAGGTTTAACCTATATATATCAAATCATAATAATAGACCACAAGATTTCATATTTCAATACACATCCCATACATAGAGATAAAAATCATTCATATGGTGAACACCTGGTAACCGACATTAACAATATGCATATATAAGAATATCCCCATCATTCCGGGACACCCTTCGGATATGATATAATTTCGAAGTACTAAAGCATCCGGTACTTTGGATGGGGTTAGTTAGGCCCAATAGATCTATCTTTAGGATTCGCGTCAATTAGGGTGTCTGTTCCCTAATTCTTAGATTACCAGACTTAATAAAAAGGGGCATATTCGATTTCGATAATTCAACCATAGAATGTAGTTTCACGTACTTGTGTCTATTTTGTAAATCATTTATAAAACCTGCATGTATTCTCATCCCAAAAATATTAGATTTTAAAAGTGGGACTATAACTCACTTTCACAGATTTTTACTTCGTCGGGAAGTAAGACTTGGCCACTGGTTGATTCACGAACCTATAACAATATATACATATATATAACAAAGTATGTTCAAAATATATTTACAACACTTTTAATATATTTTGATGTTTTAAGTTTATTAAGTCAGATGTCCTCGTTAGTAACCTACAACTAGTTGTCCACAGTTAGATGTACAGAAATAAATAGATAAATATTATCTTGAATCAATCCACGACCCAGTGTATACGTATCTCAGTATTGATCACAACTCAAACTATATATATTTTGGAATCAACCTCAACCCTGTATAGCTAACTCCAACATTCACATATAGAGTGTCTATGGTTGTTCCGAAATATATATAGATGTGTCGACATGATAGGTCGAAACATTGTATACATGTCTATGGTATCTCAAGATTACATAATATACAATACAAGTTGATTAAGTTATGGTTGGAATAGATTTGTTACCAATTTTCACGTAGCTAAAATGAGAAAAATTATCCAATCTTGTTTTACCCATAACTTCTTCATTTTAAATCCGTTTTGAGTGAATCAAATTGCTATGGTTTCATATTGAACTCTATTTTATGAATCTAAACAGAAAAAGTATAGGTTTATAGTCGGAAAAATAAGTTACAAGTCGTTTTTGTAAAGGTAGTCATTTCAGTCGAAAGAACGACGTCTAGATGACCATTTTAGAAAACATACTTCCACTTTGAGTTTAACCATAATTTTTGGATATAGTTTCATGTTCATAATAAAAATCATTTTCTCAGAATAACAACTTTTAAATCAAAGTTTATCATAGTTTTTAATTAACTAACCCAAAACAGCCCGCGGTGTTACTACGACGGCGTAAATCCAGTTTTACGGTGTTTTTCGTGTTTCCAGGTTTTAAATCATTAAGTTAGCATATCATATAGATATAGAACATGTGTTTAGTTAATTTTAAAAGTCAAGTTAGAAGGATTAACTTTTGTTTGCGAACAAGTTTAGAATTAACTAAACTATGTTCTAGTGATTACGAGTTTAAACATTCGAATAAGATAGCTTTATATGTATGAATCGAATGATGTTATGAACATCATTACTACCTTAAGTTCCTTGGATAAACCTACTGGAAAAGAGAAAAATGTATCTAGCTTCAATGGATCCTTGGATGGCTCGAAGTTCTTGAAGCAGAATCATGACACGAAAACAAGTTCAAGTAAGATCATCACTTGAAATAAGATTGTTATAGTTATAGAAATTGAACCAAAGTTTGAATATGATTATTACCTTGTATTAGAATGATAACCTACTGTAAGAAACAAAGATTTCTTGAGGTTGGATGATCACCTTACAAGATTGGAAGTGAGCTAGCAAACTTGAAAGTATTCTTGATTTTATGAAACTAGAACTTTTGGAATTTATGAAGAACACTTAGAACTTGAAGATAGAACTTGAGAGAGATCAATTAGATGAAGAAAATTGAAGAATGAAAGTGTTTGTAGGTGTTTTTGGTCGTTGGTGTATGGATTAGATATAAAGGATATGTAATTTTGTTTTCATGTAAATAAGTCATGAATGATTACTCATATTTTTGTAATTTTATGAGATATTTCATGCTAGTTGCCAAATTATGGTTCCCACATGTGTTAGGTGACTCACATGGGCTGCTAAGAGCTGATCATTGGAGTGTATATACCAATAGTACATACATCTAAAAGCTGTGTATTGTACAAGTACGAATACGGGTGCATACGAGTAGAATTGTTGATGAAACTGAACGAGGATGTAATTGTAAGCATTTTTGTTAAGTAGAAGTATTTTGATAAGTGTATTGAAGTCTTTCAAAAGTGTATAAATACATATTAAAACACTACATGTATATACATTTTAACTGAGTCGTTAAGTCATCGTTAGTCGTTACATGTAAGTGTTGTTTTGAAACCTTTAGGTTAACGATCTTGTTAAATGTTGTTAACCTAATATTTATAATATCAAATGAGATTTTAAATTATTATATTATCATGATATTATCATGTATGAATATCTCTTAATATGATATATATACATTAAATATCTTTACAACGATAATCGTTACATATATGTCTCGTTTAAAAATCATTAAGTTAGTAGTCTTGTTTATATGTATATAACTCATTGTTAATATACTTATGGAGATACTTACTTATCATAATCTCATGTTAACCATATGTATATCCATATATATATATCGTCATGTCGTTTTTACAAGTTTTAACGTTCGTGAATCGCCGGTCAACTTGGGTGGTCAATTGTCTGTATGAAACATATTTCAATTAATCAAGTCTTAACAAGTTTGATTGCTTAACATATTGGAAACATTTAATCATATAAATATCAATCTCAATTAATATATATATAAACATGGAAAAGTTCGGGTCACTACAAATGAAGCTGCTGAGAAGGATGCCGTCTTCACTGATACAGTAAAAATGTTGGAAATCATGTTACAAGATCTCACCTCACTCTTCAAAGTTTACCAATTCCTAAAAGTCCCGATGCTACCAGAACCGATCTAAGGTATCCTTACCCTAGATAGGTATATAAACAACAGAATAGCTCGGACTTCAATATAATCCTCCCACTACACCAACCTACTCTCCTCTCTAAGGAAACTTTAGTTGAATTTATGAAAAAGCAATACACGATAAACCTTCAAGTCATATAGTGCCAAAACAAGTTTGATACTTTGATAAAGACTTTTGACGAATTAATAATCAATTTTCAGCTTACGTTTAAATGATTAATCAATTAAGTTGATACAGAGTGTAGTAAGTTTGATGCCCTAGTAGTCACTAGAGGTGGGAAGGAAATAACGGTTAATATACCCATACAAGATTTTTTCGATACGGAACCTGTGCAAATTGACCCAGTTGTCAATCCACCGGAACCTATATCTCCTAAGGCTCCGAAAAATATTCTGCAAGCCCGCATACCATTCCCAGTTAGGCTTAGTGTAAAGACCCGTCCTAATCCATCCGAACGAAGTCCATATCGATTATAAACGATTCACAACAGTTGATTACATCGTGAGGTACTTGACCTCTATATGATACATTTTACAATCATTGCATTCGTTTTTGAAAAGACAATCTCTCATTACATCGAAAGTTGACGGCATGCATACCATTTCATAATATATCTAACTATAATTAACTTAATAATAATCTTGATGAACTCAACGACTCGAATGCAACGTCTTTTGAAATATGTCATGAATGACTCCAAGTAATATTTCTAAGATGAGCAAATGCATAGCGGAAGATTTCTTTCGTACCTGAGAATAAACATGCTTTAAAGTGTCAACCAAAAGGTTGGTGAGTTCATTAGTTCAACATAAATAATCATTTCATAAGTTTAATAGACCACAAGATTTCATATTTCCATTTCTCATAAACATACGTCCCATGCATAGAGACAAAAATATCATTCATATGGATTGAACACCTGGTAACCGACATTCACAATATGCATATAAGAATATCCCCATCATTCCGGGATCCTCCTTTGGACATGATATAAATTTCGAAGTACTAAAGCATCCGGTACTTTGGATGGGGCTTATTGGGCCCGATAGATCTATCTTTAGAGTTCGCGTCAATTAGGGTGCCTGTTCCCTAATTCTTAGATTACCAGACTTAATAAAAAGGGGCATATTCGATTTCGATCATTCAACCATATAATGTAATTTCAATTACTTGTGTCTATTTCGTAAATAGTTATAAAAACAGCGCATGTATTCTCAGTCCCAAAAATATATATTGCGAAAGCATTTAAAAAGGGAATAATGAAACTCACCTAATGTATTTTGTAGTAAAAATACATATGACGAAACTGAACAATGTAGGGTTGGCCTCGGATTCACGAACCTAAATCATTCGTATATATATTAATACATATACTTGTGATCGAGTAATTATAATTTCATATATTATGTAATTAATTTGTATATCTTTGAAAATGATTATTATCTATTTAGTTACATATATCTATCTATATATATTTATATATATTAAAAATACTTAATTTATTATATATGGATATTTATATAAAGATTGGTAATCAATTTAATTTATACTTATATGTAGTATGCTTATAAGTATATTTTATATAGATAATAATGTTTGCTATATATATATAAAATCGTATTTAATTATATTGATATGAAGATTACTAATAATATCGTTAATACTACTTAATGACGTTACTTAGTCTAAATGATAATAATAATATTAATCATAGTATTTACGTTAACATACTGATAATAATAATAATACATCTATTAGTAGTTAGTAAATATAATAATAATAGTAGTAGTAATAACAATGTTCTTAATTATAATTATAATTATAATAATAATAATGATAAATGATAACTAATACTAATGATATTACTATTAATAATAACGATAATACTAATAGTTTTTAAAATGATATAAGTCTTAATTTTTAATGATCTAATACCAAACTTTATTACCTTCATAAAAGTACTAATGATACTTCTAAATATTATGATTAATAACAATTATCATAATATTAACAATAACTAATAATAATAATAATAATAATAATAATAATAATAATAATAGTATTAACAATGATGATAATGATAATATTAATTTTGTTAATGATAATAATAATACTCATAATATTGATATTTGTGATATTAATAATTTACACAATAATATAACATAGTTAATAATAATAACAATAATAATAGTAATAATAATAATAATAATAATAATAATAATAATAATAATAATAATAATAATAATAATAATAATAATAATAATAATAATAAAAGTAATAATAAAATTAAATAACTACCTCATTAAGCTTTAAAAAAAAATGTCTGCCACGAGCCGGGCTCGAACCCACGACCTCTCGAAACCCGACAGTATACCAAAACCATCCATCTATTTTCGGTTTATCTGATATTACTGATACCCTTTTGTTTTTAACCCATATTGAATCTGTTTTCCCTTTTCTTCTTTCTTCATCACAGATTATACGATCAATCAATTAAACCATCACAACCACCCATTACAACGATTCATGTTCTTTATAAAAACAGAAATGATTAATATGAGGTGTTTACAAAATTAAACATCAAAGGGAAAAATAAAAAAAATAAAAGCAGCAGTAGCTGTAAACAAAAAAAAAAAACGAGTATGAACTCCTATATTAAATTCAATCTTCCAAACGTTTTTAGACTTCGATTTCTGAATGAAAAAGGTTCAAAATCGTCATTTGAAACTTTTTGAACCTTTAATTGGATCTGTAACATACAAACATTTACGAATTTCCTTATGAACACAAGTGTTGACTTTTTGGAATTGAAACTTTGACTTCGAAATTTGGATTCATTACGAGAAATTGAGATTTGCAACTTTGCAGAAAGTTTCAATGAACGATTCCTAACAACTTCACATTATTACATTTTTAAAATAGTTTCAAATTCGATTTATGAACAAAAAAAAAAGAGAGCAGGGCAGTCGACTGTCTGCTCTTATATTAAAAATTGATTTTTCTGTTTTTCCATCGAATGGTGTTAGTAGAGATGTATATAAAGGTTAACAGCTATCTTTACAACTTAAACTAAATCAATTAACACTTGTATTGTAGCTTAATTGACTCGACAAGTTGTAATCTGTCAGAAGAAAAAAAATAAAGGTGAAATGGACCTTCAACTGCTTTTGGTATTATCTGTGACTCTGATTTCGTACAAACAAGAATTCAGACAGGATTATATTACAATTAAAGTTAGATAGGGATTGCTAACAGATTACAATAATTAGTCTGTGTTTATATTTATTAATTATAATTAGTAATTATAAATACAATAATAATATTAATACATATTAATCTTAATGAAATTAATAATAATGTTATCAATGTTGATTTTAATAATAGTACTAATTATATTAATATTAATTATAATAATACTAATTAATAATGATAATAATAATATTAATGTTTATATATATATATATATATATATATATATATATATATATATATATATATATATATATATATATATATATATATATATATATATATATTTATATATATAACAAATGGTATATCTATATGTTATATATTTAATATAATGATATTAAAAGTACTAATATTATTATTGATATTAATCTTGAAAGTGATAAAAATATTATTTTTAGTAACTATGTTTTAATTTATAATTTAATTTAATATCTTAATATTATTTATTATTAATTATGTAATATAATATATTATATAATAACATATATATTGAATATTTAATAGTTACACATTATATATATATATATATATATATATATATATATATATATATATATATATATATATATATATATATATATATATATATATTATGTAATTGTATTTACATAATAGTTACATCATATATATATATATAAATATGATTATTTAACTAATGTTTTATATATATAATTATTATATATCTATTTACTATATTACATTAGTTCATAATAAAAATAGATATTATACATTTCAACAAATAATATTTATGTCTTTTATATTACCATATACATATAATAATGATTATGTAGTTATCATATATGTTTATATATGGATTCTTTTTAATAAATACTTTATTATATATTATTTTGCACATTTAGTTCTACTAATTAATTTGTATTTTAATATTTCACATTATTATTTATACACATATATTTATATATATATATATATATATATATATATATATATATATATATATATATATATATATATATATATATATATATATATATATATATATATATATATATATATATATATATATATATATCTAATTATAATTAATTGTTCGTGAATCGTCGAGCACAGTTAAAGGGTAAATGCGTTCATGAAAGATATAGTTCAAACACTTTGGGACTCGGTTTTATAAACTTTACTTATCATGTCGAATTCATATGAAGATTAAGTTTAAATTTGGTCGGAAATTCCCGGGTCATCACAGTACCTACCCGTTAAAGAAATTTCGTCCCGAAATTTGAGTGAGGTGGTCATGGTTAACAATAAAAATGTTTTCATGACAAATATGAGTTGATAAATAGAGTTTTATTATCATGGAATAATATGGATAAAATGATTCGATTAATCGAAGCGTATGAATGAAATTATCACAAAAGATCGAGATGAAGAAATGGCATTTTTTCATAACTTTTGACGTAGTCGCAATTGAATTTCCGAAATTCAAGGGACTTAAAGAAATCTTGGAAATCTATAAGATCTTATTCTTCGGTAAATAAGGAAATTAGAATCACTCTAATTAAATGTGAAGATCTGCTTCGATTACTCTGTCTGATATTTTCACTATAAATTAAACTCTTCCGTTCCATTACTCACACCATTCCTATACTTTCTTTCGTATATCCAGAAGATTATGAAAATTTTTAATCCCATTCTAATCCTTTAAATTTTCCTAATTATCATTTCTGTCATTCTTCTTTTCCAACTTCCACTGGAGGAATCTATTTTCTTCTACTTCGCCCTTGGGTTATAGTGTTTTTAATTCTCCCGTGTCTTTATGTCGCAATAAACATTGATATACACGGTTTGTAATTTTCGTGTTGTTATTGGGCTTTATATTTTCTCTTACATTTCACTGTTCCTATTCCTGTCTCCTATAATCACTGTCATCCACCGTTAATACTCCCTCCTATTTGCTGCGATTTATACTCCAGTTTCTATTTCGGAGCTTTGTCCCTTCGTTTCTTCTTCTTACGATTGGGCATCTCTTGTAATGATCTAGAATTCACAGATATGAGTTTCAGGATGAACATGATTATTGTCCTAAGAAAGAAATGGTAATAGTACAATTTGACTTTCCAAATTACCAGAATTCAAGGAAAGATAGGACTATCAATAAAAATAAGTTTTTGATATGTTTATAGATTAGACAGAACGTATAAGTCGTGTAACATGGCACATGATGACGTTATAATCTGTGAATCATCACGTTCCATTAGAAACTCAGCATGACTTACTGTAATATAATCACGTTGATCAAGTGTCATTATATTATACTAACTCATGCATCAGTTCCCAACATTACTTCAATAACATTTGTATTTTAAGCTTGAAAGTTTACAGAATATAGAAACTAACAGTTTCTATATGATGTAACACTGATAGCACGAAGAGATAGATGATTTCAGATAAGAATAGTTATGAAAATATCCTCAGAATATGGAGGATATTTATAATGAAAGATACGATAATATTTTTGAATATCTAAGATCAGAGGATGATAGAACTATTGTCTGCAAGGGTTTAGAGTAATGAGCAAGATTTTCACTAAAGACCTTAGCAGACATTGAATCATTTCGATTCTTTGTAGTCAAACTTATTCTTTGTGATTTGTCCACGGCTTTCTTCGTAGTTTCGCATAATATGCTTTTCGGTACTAAATTTTCTATTGAATATTTCCATTATAATGATACACAGGAAGCACGAAGAGGTATATAATTTTGGACGAGAATATTTATGAAAATATCCTCAGAAATATCGAAGATATTGATGATGATATTTTGGAATTTCTAAGTTTGATGGTTGATGGAGAAAGATTTTCCGCAAGATTTCAACATGACTTCGGAGTAAGATATTCTCTAAAGATTTCAACGGATCCAGAATTACCTGAATCCTTTGAATATAGGGTTTGGTCCTTGTATTTGTCCTTGGTTTTTTCGTGGTTAGCTCAATCTGTTTTCCAGTTCCAACTTTTCTGAGCTTTTCCAACATACTATTCTTTGTCATCAAACTTTCGATGATTAAGGTCGTTTTACGGTTGTCTATGGTTTCTGCTGCTTCATTAAGCTTTTTCAACATTCAGAGTATTGATTTGTGACTGAGTACTTTTCAGAATGAAAGATCATAATTCTAAGAGATAAATGTTATATGAATACATATAACTGTTGATGTAGATATGCTGTGAGTTTTCAAAGTACTGATAGCTGATTCCCGGTAATTGGTATGGCAGTATTCATTACAAGATGCGGATGGGTATATGATAGGGTTTCAATGAATAAATATAATGATTTATCAGAGAGATTTAAACCAAGAAGCAACGAGGTTGCTGGTACATCTGTTGGTAATATGGTAAAATGTGAAAGGTTCCCCGGTAACAATAAAAGAGCACTTATACATATCAAGGTTATAATAAGGTTGTTTCGAACGAAAAGTCGAAGTTGACTTGTTGGAGCTGTGACAAAATTGGCTAATTTGGAAAGAGATTGCAAATTTATTTTCGATAATAATAACGCTAAAGGAATTAGCACAGCTATGCGTTAAACGTTTACTCAAGTTCCGAGTGTTTTCAGGTGCATAATAATATGCATCGATCTTTTCTTCCATAGGAAATGTGCAGTTGGTTCATCCTCTCGATTGAGGTGTTTTCAAGGATCATGAAAGGTTTGAACGCGGATTGTAATCATCAAGATACAAATGAGGTTTAAGATGAAATCAAGTGGCAAACTTGAAGAATTGTTTAGTTTCATATGTTATAATCAATATTTTAATTCATTTTAATTGTCCAGTGTTGGTAGTCCACAGTTGATATTCCACAGTAACAGTCCAGTAATTCATATATAATTTAATATATAATATTCGAATTGATTAATAAATATCGTGACCCGTGTACATGTCTCAGACTCGATCACAACTCAAAGTATATATATTATTTGAGAATCAACCTCAACCCTGTATAGAGAACTCGATCATTACTGCATATAGAGTGTCTATGGTGATTCCAAATAATATATATAGATGCGTCGATATGATATGTCAAACCTTGTATACATGTCCCGATATTTAAAGTGCGTAAAAATAAATAACAGAAATTTAAATGACGATAAATAAATTGCGTAAAGTAAATAACAGAAATTAAATGACGATAAATAAAATTGCGAGAATGTAAATTGCGATAATTAAATTGCGATAAATAAAATGTAATCAGTTAGCTAGGAACAATTAGCTAGGAACAGTTAGCGTGGATTCTTAGCAAAATTTCTCATAGTTAATTTGTTTGTTTCTAACAAATTTTATTTTGTCAAATGTTTTCTTCATTATGCCACTTGTTGGATTCTGATAAATCAAAATCCAAATATGAAATTGGATGAATATGGTTATTCTGTGTTGAACGGATTTGTATATCGGTGGATGTAAGTAGGATAGTATATGACTGTTGAAACAGATTCGAAGAACGTACAATGTAACTTATTAATGTGAAATTTAAATATTCCTCGGGTATTACCTACCCGTTAAAATATTTTCACCATTAACAGTTTGTACAAGAGAATTTTTAATTACAATCTTTATGAAAACATATATACGTATATATATTTTTTTTCCAGATGTATTCATGAATTTAATGAGTTAATATGATATTAAACTCATTTGCTTTTCGGTTGGAACTAGAATAAATAATCTCTAAAACTTTAGAGATTACATATTCGCCATGTCGAACGAAGATAAATGAGGTAGAACGATACGTAGAACGAAGATCATACTCAAAGTACAGATGATGATATTGAAGCATGGATTGTTGATGGTACTGGTGCTGTTACTGGTGGTACTGTTAGTGCCGGTGATGTTGTTGAAGCTGGTACATTTTGCACCATGTTTTCCAAATTGATTACTCGAGCGTGAAGCTCGTTGACTCTTTGATTACTCCGGGATGATTGGCAATTGGAACGAGCGGATGAATAAGATTCAGAAATTGAGATAGTATATAATCATGGCCAGATATCTGGAAAATGAGGCTGAAAATGGTGTTTCGAATAGCTTCGCCAGTAAGTGCTTCAGGTTCTTCACCAAGAGGTGAATTCGGTTAGTGGAAGGGATCGCCTTCTACGTGTCTCCATTGATTAAGTCGACTATGAACCCATCAGATGAATTGGTTGATTCTTTCCGGTTATAATGCTTTCGGAGCTCGGGTGAAAATCCATGTCAGAATCCGAGGGACTCGACCTGGTTGCAGGATTCATCTCGTACTATCAGATGAAGGATTTTCGATAAGAAATAGATTATAGGATGTAGATTAGTACCCTGCAATACATAATTTACATATGCATATATAATACTAAAATTCCATAAGTTACGGAGAAATCTACGGAAGCTGTCAGGCAAAGGTAACAACAACAGATATGCTAAGATATGAATTAGCAGACACGCTAAGATATGAATTTTGTCTATACACTATTCATGCAGTCAATGCAATAAGATGTGTCTAGACTAAGAATGATAAGCAAGTGATTCCCTAAGAATGATTAGCAGGTAATTTTCGACACGAAATGATAAGTAAAACTTTTGACATGCAGACACGGTCGAAGTCCAGACTCACTAATGCATCTAAACAGCTATCAGTTAGACACGCTAATGCAAGACCTGGTTCGCTAAGACCACCGCTCTGATACCAACTGTGAAGACCCGTCCCAATCCATCCGAACGAAGTCCATATCGATTATAAACGATTCACAACAGTTGATTACATCGCGAGGTACTTGACCTCTATATGATACATTTTACAATCATTGCATTCATTTTTGAAAAGACAATCTCTCATTACATCGAAAGTTGACGGCATGCATACCATTTCATAATATATCTAACTATAATTGACTTAATAATAATCTTGATGAACTCAACGACTCGAATGCAACGTCTTTTGAAATATGTCATGAATGACTCCAAGTAATATTTCTAAGATGAGCAAATGCACAGCGGAAGATTTCTTTTGTACCTGAGAATAAACATTCTTTAAAGTGTCAACCAAAAGGTTGGTGAGTTCATTAGTTCAACATAAATAATCATTTCATAAGTTTAATAGACCACAAGATTTCATATTTCCATTTCTCATAAACATACGTCCCATGCATAGAGACAAAAATATCATTCATATGGATTGAACACCTGGTAACCGACATTCACAATATGCATATAAGAATATCCCCATCATTCCGGGATCCTCCTTCGGACATGATATAAATTTCGAAGTACTAAAGCATCCGGTACTTTGGATGGGGCTTGTTGGGCCCAATAGATCTATCTTTAGAGTTCGTGTCAATTAGGGTGTCTGTTCCCTAATTCTTAGATTACCAGACTTAATAAAAAGGGGCATATTCGATTTCGATCATTCAACCATATAATGTAATTTCAATTACTTGTGTCTATTTCGTAAAACAGTTATAAAAACAGCGCATGTATTCTCAGTCCCAAAAATATATATTGCGAAAGCATTTAAAAAGGGAATAATGAAACTCACCTAATGTATTTTGTAGTAAAAATACATATGACGAAACTGAACAATGTAGGGTTGGCCTCGGATTCACGAACCTAAATCATTCGTATATATATTAATACATATACTTGTGATCGAGTAATTATAATTTCATATATTATGTAATTAATTTGTATATCTTTGAAAATGATTATTATCTATTTAGTTACATATATCTATCTATATATATTTATATATATTAAAAATACTTAATTTATTATATATGGATATTTATATAAAGATTGGTAATCAATTTAATTTATACTTATATGTAGTATGCTTATAAGTATATTTTATATAGATAATAATGTTTGCTATATATATATATAAAATCGTACTTAATTATATTGATATGAAGATTACTAATAATATCGTTAATACTACTTAATGACGTTACTTAGTCTAAATGATAATAATAATATTAATCATAGTATTTACGTTAACATACTGATAATAATAATAATACATCTATTAGTAGTTAGTAAATATAATAATAATAGTAGTAGTAATAACAATGTTCTTAATTATAATTATAATTATAATTATAATTATAATAATGATAAATGATAACTAATACTAATGATATTACTATTAATAATAACGATAATACTAATAGTTTTTAAAATGATACAAGTCTTAATTTTTAATGATCTAATACCAAACTTTATTACCTTCATAAAAGTACTAATGATACTTCTAAATATTATGATTAATAACAATTATCATAATATTAACAATAACTAATAATAATAATAATAATAATAATAATAATAGTATTAACAATGATGATAATGATAATATTAGTTTTGTTAATGATAATAACAATACTCATAATATTGATATTTGTGATATTAATAATTTACACAATAATATAACATAGTTAATAATAATAACAATAATAATAGTAATAATAATAATAATAATAATAATAATAATAATAATAATAATAATAATAATAATAATAATAATAATAATAATAATAATAATAATAATAATAAAAGTAATAATAAAATTAAATAACTACCTCATTAAGCTTTAAAAAAAAATGTCTGCCACGAGTCGGGCTCGAACCCACGACCTCTCGAAACCCGACAGTATACCCAAACCATCCATCTGTTTTCGGTTTATCTGATATTACTGATACCCTTTTGTTTTTAACCCATATTGAATCTGTTTTCCCTTTTCTTCTTTCTTCATCACAGATTATACGATCAATCAATTAAACCATCACAACCACCCATTACAACGATTCATGTTCTTTATAAAAACAGAAACGATTAATATGAGGTGTTTACAAAATTAAACATCAAAGGGAAAAACAAAAAAAATAAAAGCAGCAGTAGCTGTAAACAAAAAAAAAAAACGAGTATGAACTCCTATATTAAATTCAATCTTCCAAACGTTTTTAGACTTCGATTTCTGAATGAAAAAGGTTCAAAATCGTCATTTGAAACTTTTTGAACCTTTAATTGGATCTGTAACATACAAACATTTACGAATTTCCTTATGAACACAAGTGTTGACTTTTTGGAATTGAAACTTTGACTTCGAAATTTGGATTCATTACGAGAAATTGAGATTTGCAACTTTGCAGAAAGTTTCAATGAACGATTCCTAACAACTTCACATTATTACATTTTTAAAATAGTTTCGAATTCGATTTATGAATAAAAAAAAGAGAGCAGGGCAGTCGACTGTCTGCTCTTATATTAAAAATTGATTTTTCTGTTTTTCCATCGAATGGTGTTAGTAGAGATGTATATAAAGGTTAACAGCAATATTTACAACTTAAACTAAATCAATTAACACTTGTATTGTAGCTTAATTGACTCGACAAGTTGTAATCTGTCAGAAGAAAAAAAATAAAGGTGAAATGGACCTTCAACTGCTTTTGGTATTATCTGTGACTCTGATTTCGTACAAACAAGAATTCAGACAGGATTATATTACAATTAAAGTTAGATAGGGATTGCTAACAGATTACAATAATTAGTCTGTGTTTATATTTATTAATTATAATTAGTAATTATAAATACAATAATAATATTAATACATATTAATCTTAATGAAATTAATAATAATGTTATCAATGTTGATTTTAATAATAGTACTAATTATATTAATATTAATTATAATAATACTAATTAATAATGATAATAATAATATTAATGTTTATATTTATATATATATATATATAACAAATGGTATATCTATATGTTATATATTTAATATAATGATGTTAAAAGTACTAATATTGATATTAATCTTGAAAGTGATAAAAATATTATTTTTAGTAACTATGTTTTAATTTATAATTTAATTTAATATCTTAATATTATTTATTATTAATTATGTAATATAATATATTATATAATAACATATATATTGAATATTTAATAGTTACACATTATATATATATATATATATATATATATATATATATATATATATATATATATATATATTATGTAATTGTATTTACATAATAGTTACATCATATATATATATATATATATATATATATATATATATATATATATATATATATATATATATATATATATATGATTATTTAACTAATGTTTTATATATATAATTATTATATATCTATTTACTATATTACATTAGTTCATAATAAAAATAGATATTATACATTTCAACAAATAATATTTATGTCTTTTATATTACCATATACATATAATAATGATTATGCAGTTATCATATATGTTTATATATGGATTCTTTTTAATAAATACTTTATTATATATTATTTTGCACATTTAGTTCTACTAATTAATTTGTATTTTAATATTTCACATTATTATTTATACACATATATTTATATATATATATATATATATATATATATATATATATATATATATATATATATATATATATATATATATATATATATATATATATCTAATTATAATTAATTGTTCGTGAATCGTCGAGCACAGTTAAAGGGTAAATGCGTTCATGAAAGATATAGTTCAAACACTTTGGGACTCGGTTTAATATACTTTACTTATCATGTCGAATTCATATGAAGATTAAGTTTAAATTTGGTCGGAAATTCCCGGGTTATCACACTTAGGAAGGAAAAATAAGAAGCACAATTTTCTAAGTATTGAGATATTATAAAGAGAGTTTAAGAGAGATAGTTAGCTTACCCATAAGTGAAGAATGTTCATTAGTGTTACAACATGGTATTCCCCATAAGTTAGGAGATACAAGAAGATTTACGGCACCTTGCTACCTGCAAGATGTTCAAATTGGCAATGTGTTAGCAGACTTAGGAGCCAGTGTAAACCTAATGCACTATTCATTATTCAAAAAGCTAGGACTAAAAGACTTAAGACCTACCAGAATGACTCGCGGACAGATCAGTTAAGATTCCTCGAGGAATAGCTGAAGATGTCCTAGTCAGAGTGGATAAGTTCGCATTTCCCGTCGATTTCATCATTATGGATATTGAGGAAGACACGAAGGTCCCACTCATACTTGGCAGAACATTCTTATATACTGCCAAGGCCATAATTGATGTTCACGAGAAATCGTTGAAATTAAGAGTTAGAAGTGAAGAAGTCACATTTAATGTCGACTGACTCATTAGCCATCCTCGTGAAAAAGATATCAATCTCGCTGATTCTTTTCAAGAATTAGTCAACGAATATCTGGAGGATACCATAGCTATATGTAGTCAAGATCAAATTTCTAAGGATCTGTTCTTTACACCTCCTGAAGAAAATCTCGACATCCATTCAGCCATAGATCTTGGTGAAAATAAATCTCCCCTCCCTGAAAGTAACTTTCTTGGCAAGACTATCCAAATAGCATCGCTAGGTCAAGGCATTCCCTTTCCTCTGTTAACGAGTAGATCGAATGAAGAAACAGATTTCATTCCAGTACTTCAGGAACCACAGTTACAAGAGGAATGTGTTGAAATTCCTGAACCAATTTTCAAAACAAAAGAAGTCGTTTCTGAAGAGGAAGCATTAAGAAGGACAATTTCTAAAACCAAAGAACAGATAGCATCAGTGACCGCTATTAAGGAAGATGAATCAGAATTCCAGGAGAGATATGACTCATTAGACAGAGCAGAAATAGCTAGAATGAAGCCATCTATCGAGGAACCTCCGGAATTGGAATTGAAAAAGTTACCCGAACATCTGGAGTATGCATTCTTAGAAGGAGAATCACAACTCTCTGTAATCATTTCGAAAGACCTCACGCCACACGAGAAGGCGAAGTTGATCTTAAATCACATAAGAAAGCAATTCTTTGGACAATTTCTGACATAAAAGGAATCAGTCCTAACTATTGCACCCACAAGATCTTCATGGAAGATGATTTCAAACCATCAGTTTAGAGGCAAAGAAGGGTCAATCCTATGATTCAAGAAGTCGTCAAGAAAGAAGTAATCAAACTTCTAGACACCGGTCTGATCTATCCTATTTCCGATTCACCATGAGTAAGTCCTGTTCAAGTGGTACCCAAGAATGGACGAATGACCGTAATCCAAAATGAGAATAATGAACTTATTCCAACATGGGAGGTCACCGGTTGGAAGGTTTACATAGATTATCGTAAACTTAATGACGAAACCCGAAAAGATAATTTTCCATTACCATTCATTGATCAAATGTTGGAACGCCATCAGGAAATGAGTTCTATTGTTTCCTTGATGGGTTTTTAGGCTACTTTCAAATTCCCCTCGATCCAAAGGACCAAAAAAACTACCTTCACCTGTCCTTTGGAACATTTGCCTATCGACGCATGCCCTTTGGGTTATGCAATTTACCAGCTACATTTCAGCGATGCATGGTAGCAATATTCCACGACATGATTGAACGTTGTATGGAAGTCTTCATGGACGACTTCGGAGTCTTTGGTAATACCTTCGATTCATGCCTTTCTAACCTTAACAAGATGCTCACTCATTGTGAAGATTCGAATTTAGTTCTAATTTGGGAAGAATGTCACTTCATGGTAAAAGAAGGAATAGTTTTAGGACATAAGATTTCAACGTCAAGAATAGAAGTTGATAAGGCTAAGATTGAACCATATCTAATCTTCTCGAACCTACCACAGTAAAAGTTGTATGGAGTTTCCTTGGACAAGTCGGTTTCTACTGATGTTTCATCAAAGATTTTTCAAAGGTCACACCTATTACTCATCTCCTCAGAAAGGAAGTTTCGTTTGTCTTTAATGAAGAATGTGTTCAAGCATTCAACTATCTAAAGGAAAAACTCACTCACACACCCATTGTGACGACACGGAAATTTCTGACCAAATTTCAACCTAATCTCTATATGGTTTCGACATGATAAGCAAAGTCTACTAAATTGAATTTCAAAATCTTTGAACTATGTTATGAAATCATTTGACCTTCGACTGCTCTCGACGATTCACGAATAATTAATTGTAAATAGATATATGTGTATGTATATATAAATAATAATTCAAAATATAATTTGAAGTATTATATGTAGTTGTTATTAAAAATTAATAAAATAAAAATAGGATATTATAATAATTATTATTTAAAATATATCTCTATATATAAATAAAGTATATTAAAAATAAATATTAAATAATTGTAATACTCGTTTGATGTTTCGATTGATATTAAGCAAGTTAAAATTCAAACTATGTGATTTTAAATTAAACGGTGATTTGAAAATGAGTTCTATAAACTTTAGACTTACTAAAAATGTATTTAGGACCTAGTTAATAAATTTTAAAACTTTTTATATTTTACTTGGGGTTGGAATGAATAATTAATGTAATATTTATTTAATAGTTAATGATCAAATTTTATACCATAATGACCAAAATAAATAAATATAGTTAATTTAAAAATATGGGATTTTTTCGAAGACTTTTATCCGCCACTGATTTCAAATAGTGAACAATACACAGTCCGTAAAAACTGTCGGTAGGATATTTTCAATTAAATTATCACGGGTGAAATGTGAATTGAATATTGTCAAGTTTACTGTTTTTCTTTCTTGTTCATTTCTCTATCTCAATTCTATATATACTACCATATACACACATCATATCTCCCGATTACCTTCTTCTCTCAAACTACCACCATTCTATTACCAAACACCATAACCCATCTCCTTCATCACCTTCTTTTTCACTCGATCATCATTTCATATAACCACCGGTTAACCCATTATCGTAAAACCCACATCCATCATCTCATACATGATCACCACCCTACACTACCACTACCTTGGTTAGTTGCTACTATACGAAGACAACACAACCCTAAATTCGATCAACCTTTAACGTCTATTGTTTGATTGCTATTACCATATTACTATTATGCGTAAGTTATTCTATTTCTTAATTCTAGCCGAAACTCCACCCAACCACCACCTTTCGTCTCATTTGTTGGCCGAGAACCACCATCAAAACCCAAACGACCATAATCCTCTCACTCTGTTTTTTGTTTCCTTTACAACCATTGCAAACAACCACCATCTTAACCTGTTGCTACTTCGTTGTTTTGCTGTAACTGATCGAAATAAAAGATGGTGTCACAGCGAGGTCATGAAGGAGTTAATGACATTACAGTGAGATCATGAGAGGAGAATGATGATATTGTTATAGCGAGAATGATGATAAAGTCGATGATGGTAATGATAGATGTTGGGTATAAACGAAAATTTAGTATATAATATTATTGATACAGCTGTTTCTTTATTGATCACAGCTCGTTTTTATATATATATATACGTTTAAAGAAAAAGTTCCACTTCAATCAACCTAACCCCATGAGTTTACTTTTGATACGGGCTATTGAGACAGCATGGGCCGAAAATCCTTTATGCAATTAAATTAAAACTTTTCCTAAAAGTCAGCCATAATCCTTTTAGACTAGCTCGTTGACATCTTTCTGTTTCCCTTTTAAAACTCCTCACAAACCGAATACAATGTTACAGAGTAATTGTTTTTTCTGTTGGGCCGAGGGCCTTTACGTTGCTGATTGGGCCGAATTATTTCCTTTCTCCTTTTGGGCTTATGATAGTTGGTGAGCTAAACTTAGTGAAATTATTGGGTTGCCATGATAGTTGGGCCGAGAGATATCGGACTAGGATGAGGATGATACGGGATATAATATTTGTTATTAGGATGATACTTAGTTATTGATAATGGCAAGTCAATTTAAGGATGTTTGATAATATACAAAAATGATAGATGTTATAAAAAATACATGAAGATGATACACGTATGTGATCATGACGCACAATGAACTAATGGTGATGATATTATGGTATTTGATAATGATTATGATCACGAATCGATGATGAAGGGTATACATGGTGATAATGATTTTGATGATGATAAAAGATAGTAAAAAGGTTATATGATCATAAGTATGATTATGTTATGATTAGATAATACATATAGATGAATTGGTGATGATAGTTGACGATGATAACGGGTTATGTATATATATGGAACGATATATACTTCAGAACGACAAAAATAGAGGAACTGTTAAAGAGTGTTTGTGGGTTAGCGGGACGTCGCGGGTTCAAACCCGAACTTGGGCATTTTTATAAGGGCTACTCCTTTGAGGTAGTTAATACAAATACTCTTTCTATTATTATTATTATTATTATTATTATTATTATTATTATTATTATTATTATTATTATTATTATTATTATTATTATTATTATTATTATTATTATTATTATTATTATTATTATTATTATTATTATTATTATTACTATTATTATTATTATTATTATTATTATTATTATTATTATTATTATTATTATTACAATTATTATTATTATTATTATTACCATTATTAGTATTTTTTTATCATTACTTTTATTATTAGTATTATTATCAAAATTATTAATATCAGTATCATTACTAAATCTAATTATTATTGGTATTATTATTATTATTATTATTATTATCATAAAAAGATACATCTTTTTATTTGTTATTATTGATATTATTTTACCAAATAAAAAGTTATATAAAAATATATTTAATACATATTACATAACTACATTAATATTTATGTAATAAATACTAATTATTTATCTAAAGTATATAAAATAAATATAGTTAATTAAGTTAATAATGAAACACATGAATTACCAAAATAACAGTTATGTTAATAATAATACATAAATTTATTCGACTTCAATTATATGTCTTAATATAAATATAAATGATATAGGTATAACGACCCGTCATAATCCATCTGGACGAATACATTACATTTGGTTACATCGCGAGGTACTTAACCTCTATAAGATACATTTTACAAACCTTGCATTCGTTTTTGAAAAGACAATCTTTCATTACATCGAAAATTGACGGTATGCATACCATTTCATAATATATCCAACTATAATTGACTTAATAATAATCTTGATGAACTCAACGACTCGAATGCAACGTCTTTTGAAATATGTCATGAATGAAATGTCCCGTTCTTATTGATTAAAAACGTTCCATATTAATTGATTTCGTTGCGAGGTTTTGACCTCTATATGAGACGTTTTTCAAAGACTGCATTCATTTTTAAAACAAACCATAACCTTTATTTCATAAATAAAGGTTTAAAAAGCTTTACGTAGATTATCAAATAATGATAATCTAAAATATCCTGTTTACACACGACCATTACATAATGATTTATAATACAAATATGTTACATCGAAATCAGTTTCTTGAATGCAGTTTTTACACAATATCATACAAACATGGACTCCAAATCTTGTCCTTATTTTAGTATGCAACAGCGGAAGCTCTTAGTATTCACCTGAGAATAAACATGCTTTAAACGTCAACAAAAATGTTGGTGAGTTATAGGTTTAACCTATATATATCAAATCGTAACAATAGACCACAAGATTTCATATTTCAATACACATCCCATACATAGAGATAAAAATCATTCATATGGTGAACACCTGGTAATTGACATTAACAAGATGCATATATAAGAATATCCCCATCATTCCAGGACACCCTTCCGATATGATATAAATTTCGAAGTACTAAAGCATCTGGTACTTTGGATGGGGTTTGTTAGGCCCAATAGATCTATCTTTAGGATTCGCGTCAATTAGGGTGTCTGTTCCCTAATTCTTAGATTACCAGACTTAATAAAAAGGGGCATATTCGATTTCGATAATTCAACCATAGAATGTAGTTTCACGTACTTGTGTCTATTTTGTAAATCATTTATAAAACCTGCATGTATTCTCATCCCAAAAATATTAGATTTTAAAAGTGGGACTATAACTCACTTTTACAGATTTTTACTTCATCGGGAAGTAAGACTTGGCCACTGGTTGATTCACGAACCTATAACAATATATACATATATATCAAAGTATGTTCAAAATATATTTACAACACTTTTAATATATTTTGATGTTTTAAGTTTATTAAGTCAGCTGTCCTCGTTAGTAACCTACAACTAGTTGTCCACAGTTAGATGTACAGAAATAAATCGATAAATATTATCTTGAATCAATCCACGACCCAGTGTAAACATATCTCAGTATTGATCACAACTCAAACTATATATATTTTGGAATCAACCTCAACCCTGTATAGCTAACTCCAACATTCACATATAGAGTGTCTATGGTTGTTCCGAAATATATATAGATGTGTCGACATGATAGGTCGAAACATTGTATATGTGTCTATGGTATCTCAAGATTACATAATATACAATACAAGTTGATTAAGTTATGGTTGGAATAGATTTGTTACCAATTTTCACGTAGCTAAAATGAGAAAAATTATCCAATCATGTTTTACCCATAACTTCTTCATTTTAAATCCGTTTTGAGTGAATCGAATTGCTATGGTTTCATATTGAACTCTATTTTATGAATCTAAACAGAAAAAGTATAGGTTTATAGTCGGAAAAATAAGTTACAAGTCGTTTTTGTAAAGGTAGTCATTTCAGTTGAAAGAACGACGTCTAGATGACCATTTTAGAAAACATACTTCCACTTTGAGTTTAACCATAATTTTTGGATATAGTTTCATGTTCATAATAAAAATCATTTTCTCAGAATAACAACTTTTAAATCAAAGTTTATCATAGTTTTTAATTAACTAACCCAAAACAGCCCGCGGTGTTACTACGACGGCGTAAATCCGATTTTACGGTGTTTTTCGTGTTTCCAGATTTTAAATCATTAAGTTAGCATATCATATAGATATAGAACATGTGTTTAGTTGATTTTAAAAGTCAAGTTAGAAGGATTAACTTTTGTTTGCGAACAAGTTTAGAATTAACTAAACTATGTTCTAGTGATTACAAGTTTAAACCTTCGAATAAGATAGCTTTATATGTATGAATCAAATGATGTTATGAACATCATTACTACCTTAAGTTCCTTGGATAAACCTACTGGAAAAGAGAAAAATGGATCTAGCTTCAACGGATCCTTGGATGGCTCGAAGTTCTTGAAGCAGAATCATGACACGAAAACAAGTTCAAGTAAGATCATCACTTGAAATAAGATTGTTATAGTTATAGAAATTGAACCAAAGTTTTAATATGATTATTACCTTGTATTAGAATGATAACCTACTGTAAGAAACAAAGATTTCTTGAGGTTGGATGATCACCTTACAAGATTGGAAGTGAGCTAGCAAACTTGAAAGTATTCTTGATTTTATGTAACTAGAACTTGTAGAATTTATGAAGAACACTTAGAACTTGAAGATAGAACTTGAGAGAGATCAATTAGATGAAGAAAATTGAAGAATGAAAATGTTTGTAGGTGTTTTTGGTCGTTGGTGTATGGATTAGATATAAAGGATATGTAATTTTGTTTTCATGTAAATAAGTCATGAATGATTACTCATATTTTTGTAATTTTATGAGATATTTTATGCTAGTTGCCAAATGATGGTTCCCACATGTGTTAGGTGACTCACATGGGCTGCTAAGAGCTGATCATTGGAGTGTATATACCAATAGTACATACATCTAAAAGCTGTGTATTGTACGAGTACGAATACGGGTGCATACGAGTAGAATTGTTGATGAAACTGAATGAGGATGTAATTGTAAGCATTTTTGTTAAGTAGAAGTATTTTGATAAGTGTATTGAATTCTTTCAAAAGTGTATAAATACATATTAAAACACTACATGTATATACATTTTAACTGAGTCGTTAAGTCATCGTTAGTCGTTACATGTAAGTGTTGTTTTGAAACCTTTAGGTTAACGATCTTGTTAAATTTTGTTAACCCAATGTTTATAATATCAAATGAGATTTTAAATTATTATATTATCATGATATTATCATGTATGAATATCTATTAATATGATATATATATACATTAAATGTCTTTACAACGATAATCGTTACATATATGTCTCGTTTAAAATCATTAAGTTAGTAGTCTTGTTTTTACATATGTAGTTCATTGTTAATATACTTAATGATATGTTTACTTATCATAGTATCATGTTAACTATATATATATATCCATATATATGTCATCATATAGTTTTTACAAGTTTTAACGTTCGTGAATCACCGGTCAACTTGGGTGGTCAATTGTCTATATGAAACATATTTTAGTTAATCAAGTCTTAACAAGTTTGATTGCTTAACATTTTGGAAACATTTAATCATGTAAATATCAATCTCAATTAATATATATAAACATGGAAAAGTTCGGGTCACTACAGTACCTACCCGTTAAATAAATTTTGTCCCGAAATTTTAAACTGTTGAAGGTGTTGATGAATCTTCTAGAAATAGATGCGGGTATTTCTTCTTCATCTGATCTTCACGCTCCCAGGTGAACTCAGGTCCTCTACGAGCATTCCATCGAACCTTAACAATTGGTATCTTGTTTTGCTTAAGTCTTTTAACCTCACGATCCATTATTTCGACGGGTTCTTCGATGAATTGGAGTTTTTCGTTGATTTGGATTTCATCTAACGGAATAGTGAGATCTTCTTTAGCAAAACATTTCTTCAAATTCGAGACGTGGAAAGTGTTATGTACAGCCGTGAGTTGTTGAGGTAACTCAAGTCGGTAAGCTACTGGTCCGACACGATCAATAATCTTGAATGGTCCAATATACCTTGGATTTAATTTCCCTCGTTTACCAAATAGAACAACGCCTTTCCAAGGTGCAACTTTAAGCATGACCATCTCTCCAATTTCAAATTCTATATCTTTTCTTTTAATGTCAGCGTAGCTCTTTTGTAGACTTTGGGCAGTTTTCAACCGTTGTTGAATTTGGATGATCTTCTCGGTAGTTTCTTGTATAATCTCCGGACCCGTAATCTGTCTATCCCTTACTTCACTCCAACAAATTAGAGACCTGCACTTTCTACCATAAATTGCTTCAAACGGCGCCATCTCAATGCTTGAATGGTAGCTGTTGTTGTAGGAAAATTCTGCTAACGGTAGATGTCGATCCCAACTGTTTCCGAAATCAATAACACATGCTCGTAGCATGTCTTCAAGCTTTTGTATCGTTCTTTCGCTCTGCCCATTAGTTTGTGGATGATAGGCAGTACTCATGTCTAGACAAGTTCCTAATACTTGCTGTAATGTCTGCCAGAATCTTGAAATAAATCTGCCATCCCTATCAGAGATAATAGAGATAGGTATTCCAAGTCTGGAGACGACTTCCTTCAAATACAGTCGTGCTAACTTCTCCATCTTGTCATCTTCTCTTATTGGCAGGAAGTGTGCTGATTTGGTGAGACGATCAACTATTACCCAAATAGTATCAAAACCACTTGCAGTCCTTGGCAATTTAGTGATGAAATTCATGGTAATGTTTTCCAATTTCCATTCCGGGATTTCGGGTTGTTGAAGTAGACCTGATGGTTTCTGATGCTCAGCTTTCACCTTAGAACACGTCAAACATTCTCCTACGTACTTAGCAACATCGGCTTTCATACCTGAGACGACCCGAACCAATCCATAGGGACGAATACAATAACATATGATAACATTGCGAGGTACTTGACCTCTATATGATACATTTTACAAACGTTGCATTTATTCTTAAAAGGAAAACTATCATTACATCAATATTTGACATTTTCGTCTAACATTTCATAATATCCAAATGACCTAATCTGTCATTTACTTATTAATATTCTCTATTGAACTCCAATGACTCGAATGCAACGTCTTTGTATCATGGCTTAAAAGGTCCCAAGTAGTATCCTTAACATGAGCTAATGCACAGCGGAAGACTTAATTCATACCTGAGAATAACATGCTTTAAAATGTCAACATAAAGTTGGTGAGATATATAGGTTTGATGCTAGCAGCGTTATAACAATGGAACACAAGATTTCGTATATAAACATTTTAATAAAAATATTCTAAGTGGTTGAGCACTTGGTAACCATACTTAACATTTAATCACGTCGCATATTCCCTTTATTATGAAATCTTACTACACTGTACCAAGTGTAGTCACAAAACGAAGTACTGTGCAACCGTTGAATACTGGTCGTCCAGTCCGGTTGGGGTTGTCAGGCCCGATAGATCTATCAACAGGATTCGCGTTTACAATACCGCTGTAAATAACAGTTACCAAGCTACAGGGAAGTATGCCAGTGGTACAACTCAACGTAGAATATATTTTTCAGTTACTTGTGTCCATAACGTAAATCATTTATAAAAACAGCGCATGTATTATCAGCCCAAAAATATTTGAAGTTTAAAAGGGGACTATATACTCACTTTTGCCTTGAAGATATGTAATTTCGACTTGGTATCCGATTGATATCACGAACCTTAAGTTTAAAATGTAAAGTTGCTGGAAAGAAGTAGTAAAATAAATTTGAGAGAGTTCTTGCAAGTGTGTGTGAAAATTGAAAGTAAAATTTGGAAAATGAATGTGTAAAAATGAGTTAGAAATGGTGGTTATTTATAGGCTTGAAAATTTGGTTTTTAGTGAAAATATCTAAGATAAGTTAAAATATATTATGTCATGAATGACATATTACACCAATAATTGAAGATTTCTATTGGTATATACCAATAGTAAATACTTCTAGAAGCTGTGTATAGTACCCTAGATATACGTATAGGATTATTGAGGAAACGGAATGAGAATTCAAATATAACTATCTTTTGTAAATATACTTATATTGTTTTATGTATAAAAGCCCTTTAAAAGTGATTAAATACATTACTTATACGATATATGTATAAACATTATAGATCATAAGTATTTATATCAAATAACGTTACGTATGGTTATCGTTTTGAAAACTTAAGTTAGTAGTTTCAAAATATACTTATAACTTATTGTTATTAATACAAAATGAGGTATTAAAACATCCTTAGATCATGTTAAATATGTATATATACATATATATACACAAACGTATAATTATCATATATAATATAGTTCGTGATATCATCGGTCAAACCAGACGGTCAAACATTGTGTAAAACTCTTTTCAAAAACATAAGTCTCAACAATTTGGATTGCTTATCATGTTGGTAAGGTTTAATTTATGTAAATATTAATCTTATAAGTGTAAAACGATCGGAAAAATCCGGGTCGTTACAGTACCCACCCGTTAAAGAAATTTCGTCCCGAAATTTGGTAGAGGTTGTCATAAATAACAATAGGAATGTTTTCATGACGAATATGAGGTATTAATAGAGTTTTATCATTATTGGAAGATATGGATAAAACAATTCGATCTTGTGAAGCACACGAGTGAAGCTATCACAAAAGAATGAAATGAGTGAATATGAAATTGTTTTAACCGATGTCGAGATTAGGATTGATTTCCAGAATTTAAGGGATTTAAAGAAAATCTTATGTAATAAGATTTGGTTCTTCGATGATTTAGAAAACAGAATCTCCTTTGATTTAATGCGATAATCTGTTTCGATTTCTTTGTCGGATATTTCACTATAAATCCACCTCCTTCCCTTTCTTACTTCCATACCTCACATCTCTTACTCTTCCTCCTCTAATTCATACCTTAAGGTATCCTTTAAAATGCTTCATCCCGTTCTGATTTTTGTTATACTTCTAACTTTCATATCTTTCATATCTTTCATTCTTCTCTTTCATCTACCGCTAGAAGAATCTATTCACTTTTATGATTTTCTTGAAATTATAATGTTTCTAATTCTCCCGTGTCTTTACATCGCCATACGTATTGATATACACGGTTTGTAGTTTCTGGGTGGTTATTGGGTTTGATATCTTTCCTTATATTTCGATGCTCCTGCTTCTGTTTTCCATAATCATTGTCATCCATAGTTAATACTCTCTCCTATTTGCTGTAATCTATACCCCAATTTCTATTTTGGGACTTTGTCCCTTCGTTTCTTCTTCCCGTCCTTGAGTCAAGCGATCAATAGTTCGGAATTCGTAGGTATAAAATTCGGAATGAACATAGCTAATGCTCTAAGAAAGGAATGGTAATGGCACGATTTTGATTTGTCAAATTACCAGAATATCCAGGAAAATAGAACTATCAAGATGATTTCTTCTTAATACGTTTCGGAATTGGATAGAATGTAAAAGCCGTGTAACATGGCACATGATGACGGTACTGTGAATCATCATATTCCATTAGAAACTTAACATGACTTACTGTAATATAATGAAGTTGATCAAGTTTCATTATATTATACTAATTCATGCATCAGTTCCCAACACTGCTTCAGAACATTCCTATTTTAAACTAGAAGGATTTAGAAACTAACACAGTTTCCTTTATATTGTAACGCAGATATTACAGAGAGATAAATGATTTCAGATAAGGATAGTGGTGAAATATCTTCAGAAATATTGAGGATATTTATAATGAAAGATATGATAATATCTTGGAATTTCTAATGTCGGAGGATGATGATGAAGATTGACCCGTAAGGGTTTAGATTCAGAAGCAGGGTGTTTGCTACAGAATCGTCATAGTTCTTTATGTACAAGTTTAGTCCTTGTAACTTGTTCAGAGTCTCCTTCATGGTTTGCTCAATCCGGTTTTCAGTACCAATTTTCTATCGAGCGTTCCTAACACTTCCTTCTTTTATCATCAACTTTTGGTCATTAAGACCTTCTACAACATGCTGCTTCGTCATTATTTTCAAAGTTATCGGATCTGGGTCATTGGTTATCAAACCAAGATGGTTTAAGGAGAATTGTATTTTTAGATGATTAAACGCTGATGGTAATATGATGGAATATAAAAGGTTCTCCGGTAACGATGGCGAAAGAACAACGTACATATATATATCGAGATTGTAATAAGAGTAGTCTTACTGAGATATCGAAGTGGAGCTGTGACAAAATTAGTTAATTGAAAAGGAATCGCGTGATTGTTTTTGCTAATGGATGATAAGGAATTCGATGCGGATACGTTTTAACTATAACTTCGAGTTCGAAAATGTTCAGGTGCATAACTTTATGCATAAATCTTTCTTCCGTAGACGAGGTGCGGCTGGTTCAACTTCTCGATCGAGATGTTTTCAAGAATCATGAAAAGTTGTGAATGCAAATTGTAATCGTCAAGATACAAATGAGGTTTAAAATAGAATCAAGTGGCAAACTTGAAGGGTTGTTTAGTTTCATATGTAATAATCATCATTTTAACTCATTTTTAATTGTCCAAAGTTAGCAGTCCAATAGTCCGATTGTCCAATGGTTCAATAAATTCATATATGAACTAAATATATAATATTCGAATTACTTAATACGTATCGTGACCCGTGTACCGGTCTCGGTGTCGATCACAACTCAAAGTATACATATATTTTGGAATCAACTCCGACCCTGTATAGCCAACTCCCACCTTCACATATAGAGTGTCTATGGTTGTTCCGAAATATATATATAGATGGGTCAATATGATAAGTCGAAACCTTGTATACGTGTCCCGTTATTTAAAATGCGTAAAATAAATAAATATATATCATGACCCATTATACAACGTGTTGTCTCAGAATTAATCCGACGTGTTGTTGTACATGTGTCCCGACGGTATGTAAAGTACAGAAATTAAAATTGCAAGAATGTAAATTGCGATAAATTAAATATTAATCAGTTAGCTGGGAACAGTTAGCCGGAACAGTTAGCGTGTAATCCTATCACAATTTCAATTAATTAATTCATCTGTTTCTAACAATTTTTATTTTGCCAATGTTTCTTCATTATGCCACTTGTTGGATTCGGATAGGTAAAAATCCAAATATGAAATTTAAATGGAAATGGTTAATCTGGGGTGAACGGATACGTATATCGGTAATTGTAAGTAGGATAATAAATGATCGTTGAATCAGATTCGAAGAATGTGCAGTGTAACTTGTTAATGTGAATTCTAAATATTTCTTGGGTACTACCCACCCGTTAAAATATTTTCATCATTAACAGTTTGTACGAATGAAATTTTTAATTACAATCTTTATGAAAATATATTTGCATATATATTTTCTTCGGAGGTAACTATGAATTTAATGAGTCAATAAAATATTCAACTCATTTGATTTATCGTTATTACTAGATTACATAATCTCCAAAACATTAGAGATTACATAATCGTCATGTCGAACGAAGAACGATACGTAAAGAAGAGGTAATCGGTGTAGAATGATATGTAGAACAAAGATCATATTCGAAGTTCAGATGATGATGTTGAGGTACGTGGTGCGGATGTGATTGTTGGTGGTGGTAATGATACGATTGGTGTTGATGCTGATGATGTCGTTGACGTCGATGATGCTACTGGTACTGAAGATTGCGAGGTTGATGTTGTTAACGGTACTGGTTATGCTGCTGGTGCTGCTGCTGGTGTTTGTAACCTTCGCACCGTGTTCTCCAAAGCCGTCACACGAGCGCGAAGTTCGTTAATTTCTGCTAGTACACCAGGATGATTGGCGGTTGGAGTGAGCGAATGAACAAGATCCGAAATATGGGATAGGATATAATCGTGACGAGATACTCGAGAAATGAGAGAGAAAATGGTTTCTCGAACAGGTTCGCCGGTAAGTGCTTCAGGTTCGTCGCCAATGGGGCAATTCGGTGGGTGAAAGGGATCACCTTCTTCTTGTCTCCAATAATTTAGTATACTACGAACCCATCCCCAATTCATCCAGAATAGATGATGAGAAATTGGTTGATCCATTCCAGTGACGCTGCCTTCGGAGCCCGAATGGAAATCCATATCAGCGTAGCTGTCGGAGTCGGAGGAATTCGAACTGGACGCGGAGTTCATCTTATACAGTCGGGGAAATGAATTTTTGGTTTGGAATAGATTATAGGAGTTGGGTTTGGTATTCTTCAATACATAATTTACATATGTATTTATAATACTCAAAATCCCGTGAATTACGGAGAATCTTTGAAATTCTTCAGGCAATGTCTATAGCAACAGATACGCTAGGATACGAATTTTGTCTATACACTATCGATGCACCAAATGCAGTAAGACGTGTCTAGACTTAAGAATACTAAGCAGGCAATTCTTAAGGATGATAAGCAGATGATTTTCGACTAGATATGATAAGCAAAACTTTTGACATGTAGACACGGTCAAAGTCCAGACTCACTAATGCATCCTAACAACTACCAGTTAGACACACTAATGCAAGGCCTGGTTCGCTAAGACCAACGCTCTGATACCACATGAGACGACCCGAACCAATCCATAGGGACGAATACAATAACATATGATAACATTGCGAGGTACTTGACCTCTATATGATACATTTTACAAACGTTGCATTTATTCTTAAAAGGAAAACTATCATTACATCAATATTTGACATTTTCGTCTAACATTTCATAATATCCAAATGACCTAATCTGTCATTTACTTATTAATATTCTCTATTGAACTCCAATGACTCGAATGCAACGTCTTTGTATCATGGCTTAAAAGGTCCCAAGTAGTATCCTTAACATGAGCTAATGCACAGCGGAAGACTTAATTCATACCTGAGAATAACATGCTTTAAAATGTCAACATAAAGTTGGTGAGATATATAGGTTTGATGCTAGCAGCGTTATAACAATGGAACACAAGATTTCGTATATAAACATTTTAATAAAAATATTCTAAGTGGTTGAGCACTTGGTAACCATACTTAACATTTAATCACGTCGCATATTCCCTTTATTATGAAATCTTACTACACTGTACCAAGTGTAGTCACAAAATGAAGTACTGTGCAACCGTTGAATACTGGTCGTCCAGTCCGGTTGGGGTTGTCAGGCCCGATAGATCTATCAACAGGATTCGCGTTTACAATACCGCTGTAAATAACAGTTACCAAGCTACATGGAAGTATGCCAGTGGTACAACTCAACGTAGAATATATTTTTCAGTTACTTGTGTCCATAACGTAAATCATTTATAAAAACAGCGCATGTATTATCAGCCCAAAAATATTTGAAGTTTAAAAGGGGACTATATACTCACTTTTGCCTTGAAGATATGTAATTTCGACTTGGTATCCGATTGATATCACGAACCTTAAGTTTAAAATGTAAAGTTGCTGGAAAGAAGTAGTAAAATAAATTTGAGAGAGTTCTTGCAAGTGTGTGTGAAAATTGAAAGTAAAATTTGGAAAATGAATGTGTAAAAATGAGTTAGAAATGGTGGTTATTTATAGGCTTGAAAATTTGGTTTTTAGTGAAAATATCTAAGATAAGTTAAAATATATTATGTCATGAATGACATATTACACCAATAATTGAAGATTTCTATTGGTATATACCAATAGTAAATACTTCTAGAAGCTGTGTATAGTACCCTAGATATACGTATAGGATTATTGAGGAAACGGAATGAGAATTCAAATATAACTATCTTTTGTAAATATACTTATATTGTTTTATGTATAAAAGCCCTTTAAAAGTGATTAAATACATTACTTATACGATATATGTATAAACATTATAGATCATAAGTATTTATATCAAATAACGTTACGTATGGTTATCGTTTTGAAAACTTAAGTTAGTAGTTTCAAAATATACTTATAACTTATTGTTATTAATACAAAATGAGGTATTAAAACATCCTTAGATCATGTTAAATATGTATATATACATATATATACACAAACGTATAATTATCATATATAATATAGTTCGTGATATCATCGGTCAAACCAGACGGTCAAACATTGTGTAAAACTCTTTTCAAAAACATAAGTCTCAACAATTTGGATTGCTTATCATGTTGGTAAGGTTTAATTTATGTAAATATTAATCTTATAAGTGTAAAACGATCGGAAAAATCCGGGTCGTTACAATACCTGGCCACCAAAAATGTTTCTTGAGATCCTTGTACATCTTCCTCGTTCCAGAATGTATTGAGTATCTGGTTTTATGAGCTTCTCTAAGTACCATTTCTCTCATATCTCCAAATTTTGGTACCCAAATCCTTTCAGCCCTATACCGGGTTCCGTCTTCCCGAATATTAAGATGCTTCTCCGATCCTTTGGGTATTTCATCCTTTAAATTTCCCTCTTTTAAAACTCCTTGTTGCGCCTCCTTTATTTGAGTAGTAAGGTTATTATGAATCATTATATTCATAGATTTTACTAGAATGGGTTCTCTGTCCTTCCTGCTCAAGGTATCGGCTACCACATTTGCCTTCCCCGGGTGGTAACGAATCTCAAAGTCGTAATCATTCAACAATTCAATCCACCTACGCTGCCTCATATTCAGTTATTTCTGATTAAATATGTGTTGAAGACTTTTGTGGTCGGTATATATAATACTTTTGACCCCATATAAGTAGTGCCTCCAAGTCTTTAATGCAAAAACAACCGCGCCTAATTCCAAATCATGCGTCGTATAATTTTGTTCGTGAATCTTCAATTGTCTAGACGCATAAGCAATCACCTTCGTTCGTTGCATTAATACACAACCGAGACCTTGCTTTGATGCGTCACAATAAATCACAAAATCATCATTCCCTTTAGGAAATGACAATATAGGTGCCGTAGTTAGCTTTTTCTTCAATAACTGAAACGCTTTCTCTTGTTCATCATTCCATTCAAATTTATTCCCTTTATGCGTTAATGCAGTCAAGGGTTTTGCTATTCTGGAAAAGTCTTGGATGAACCTTCTGTAGTAACCAGCTAGTCCTAAAAACTGGCGTATGTGTTTCGGAATTTTTGGGGTTTCCCACTTTTCAACAGTTTCTATCTTTGCCGGATCCACCTTAATACCTTCTTTGTTCACTATGTGACCGAGGAATTGAACTTCTTCCAACCAAAATGCATACTTTGAAAACTTAGCGTACAATTCTTCCTTCCTCAATACTTCTAACACCTTTCTCAAATGTTCACCGTGTTCTTGGTCATTCTTTGAGTAAATAAGTATGTCATCAATGAAAACAATGACAAACTTGTCAAGGTATAGTCCATACACTCGGTTCATAAGGTCCATGAACACAGCTGGTGCATTAGTTAAACCAAACGGCATGACCATAAACTCGTAATGACCGTAACGTGTTCTGAAAGCAGTCTTTGGAATATCATCTTCTTTCACCCGCATTTGATGATACCCGGAACGTAAGTCAATCTTTGAATAAACAGACGAGCCTTGTAGTTGATCAAATAAGTCGTCGATTCTCGGTAGTGGGTAGCGGTTCTTGATGGTAAGTTTGTTCAACTCTCGGTAGTCGATACACAACCTGAATGTACCATCTTTCTTCTTGACAAACAAAACAGGAGCTCCCCACGGTGATGTGCTTGGTCGAATGAAACCACGTTCAAATAGTTCTTGCAGTTGGCTTTGCAGTTCTTTCATCTCGCTGGGTGCGAGTCTATAAGGAGCACGAGCTATTGGTGCAGCTCCTGGTACAAGATCTATTTGAAATTCAATGGATCAATGTGGAGGTAGTCCCGGTAATTCTTTCGAAAATACATCGGGAAATTCTTTTGCGACGGGAACATCATTGATGCTCTTTTCTTCAGTTTGTACTTTCTCGACGTGTGCTAGAACAGCATAGCAACCTTTTCTTATTAGTTTTTGTGCCTTTAAATTACTAATAAGATGTAGCTTCGTGTTGCCCTTTTCTCCGTACACCATTAAGGGTTTTCATTTTTCTCGTATAATGCGAATTGCATTTTTGTAACAAACGATCTCTGCTTTCACTTCTTTCAACCAGTCCATACCGATTATCACATCAAAACTCCCTAACTCTACTGGTATCAAATCAATCTTAAATGTTTCGCTAACCAGTTTAATTTCTCGATTCCGACATATATTATCTGCTGAAATTAATTTGCCATTTGCTAATTCGAGTAAAAATTTACTATCCAAAGGCGTCAATGGACAACTTAATTTAGCACAAAAATCTCTACTCATATAGCTTCTATCCGCACCCGAATCAAATAAAACGTAAGCAGAATTATTGTCAATAAGAAACGTACCCGTAACAAGCTCCGAGTCTTCCTGTGCCTCTGCCGCATTAATATTGAAAACTCTTCCGCGGCCTTGTCCATTCGTGTTCTCCTGGTTCGGGCAATTTCTAATAATGTGGCCCAGTTTTCCACATTTATAACAAACTACATTGGCATAACTTGCTCCGACACTACTTGCTCCGCCATTACTCGTTTCGACACCATTTGTTCCTTTCGTTCTATTAACCCCTGGTCCGTAGACCTCACACTTCGCCTCGCTATGACCATTTCTTTTACACTTGTTGCAAAATTTGGTGCAGAACCCCGAGTGACACTTTTCACACCTTTGGCATAGCTGCTTCTGATTGTTGTTGTTGTTGCGGTTATTATTGTTGTTGGGATGATTGTTGTAGTTGTTGTTGTTGTTGTTGTTGTTGTTGGGCCGTTTGTTGTAGTTGCGATTGATGTTGCGATTGTTGGGATAATTGTTGCGATTATTGTTGTAATTGCTGCTGTTGTTGTATTGGTGATTCTTATCACCGTTTTCCTCCCACTTTCTTTTGACTTGCTTCACATTGGCCTCTTCAGCAGTCTGTTCTTTAATTCTTTCTTCAATCTGGTTCACTAGTTTGTGAGCCATTCTACATGCTTGTTGTATGGAGGCGGGCTCGTGTGAACTTATATCTTCTTGGATTCTTTCCGGTAATCCTTTCACAAACGCGTCGATCTTCTCTTCCTCATCTTCGAATGCTCCCGGACACAATAGGCACAATTCTGTGAATCGTCTTTTGTACGTGGTAATATCAAATCCTTGGGTTCGTAACCCTCTAAGTTCTGTCTTGAGCTTATTGACCTCGGTTCTGGGACGGTACTTCTCGTTCATCAAGTGCTTGAATGCTGACCACGGTAGTGCGTACGCATCGTCTTGTCCCACTTGCTCTAGATAGGTATTCCACCATGTTAACGCAGAACCTGTGAAGGTTTGCGTAGCGTACTTCACTCTGTCCTCTTCAGTACACATACTTATGGCAAACACCGATTCGACCTTCTCGGTCCACCGTTTCAATCCGATCGGTCCTTCGGTTCCATCAAATTCCAAAGGTTTGCAGGCAGTGAATTCTTTGTAGGTGCATCCTACACGATTTCCTGTACTGCTGGATCCAAGGTTATTTTTGGTATGTAGCGCAGCCTGTACTGCGGCTATGTTTGAAGCTAGAAAAGTACGGAATTCCTCTTCATTCATATTCACGGTGTGTCAAGTAGTCGGTGCCATTTCCTTCAAAATAGTCAAATGGAACAAGTTAATCATACAGAATATTAAGAGTAGTTAATAGTATTTCGTAGCATAATATGAACTCATTTATAAAAGCTTTTTCTTCATATTAGCGTTTTATAAGTTTAAATTCGGGTAGTACCTACCCGTTAAGTTCATACTTAGTAGCTAATATACAATTCAACTACTACAATTCTATATGAAAAACTGATTATAATAATATTTCGCGTTCAAACTTTTATACAATATTTTACAAACTTACAATACCGCTTTTTTTTTTACATATAACATGAAATATAGCACATAAAACTTTGATACAAAGTAGTTGCGAAGATAATTCTAGTTAATAAATAAGGCGTTCAGCAAAGGCAATAAAGACACGTAATTCATACGTCTAGAAACAAGTCATGCATTCTGGTTTTACTAATACCACTTCCCATCCTTGGTTTTGTGGAACATAACCGTTGTGACCGATAGTAAGACAATGTGTTGTAACGTCGTCAAAAGGATGAAGGTTACGTAATGACCAATAGTCTCTTAATAACCTAAAAACCTCATTTCTTACCCCAATTACCGACTCCGTCACTTGTGGGAACGTTTTGTTTAATAGTTGTAGCCCGATGTTCTTTTTCTCACTTTGGTGAGAAGCGAACATTACTAACCCGTAAGCATAGCATGCTTCTTTATGTTGCATGTTAGCTGCTTTTTCTAAATCATGAAGTCCTATATTCGGATACATTGAGTCAAAATAATTTCTTAACCCGTTGCGTAAAATAGCATTTGGGTTCCCCGCAATATATGCGTCAAAGTAAACACATCGTAACTTATGGGTTTCCCAATGTGATATCCCCCATCTTTCAAATGAAAGTATCTTATAAACCAAGACATTCTTGGAACGTTCTTCGAATGTCTTACAAACTGATCTCGCCTTAAATAGTTGTGCCGAAGAATTCTGACCGACTCTAGACAAGATTTCATCAATCATGTCTCCGGGTAGGTCTCTTAAAATATTGGGTTGTCTATCCATTTTGTGTTTTTATACTGTAAAATATACAAGAGTTAGATTCATAAAAAAAAATACTTATTAATACAAGCAATTTTTACATATATCATAAAGCATAAGCACACTATATTACATATATTACAACTATCGTATTCCGACTCGCTCGTTTCTTCTTCTTCGGTTTTGGTTCATTTTGCCAAGTTTCTAGGGATATATGATGTTCCCCTAATACGAGCTGTCGTTTTCCACAACGGTTTAGTGGTTCCCGGGTCATTGTCACAACTTAAGGGCTTCGGGGGTTGACGATACATATAAAGTTCATCGGGGTTGGAATTAGATTTCTCTATTTTTATGCCCTTTCCCTTATTATTTTCTTTTTCCTTTTTAAATTCAGTTGGGGTAATTTCTATAACATCATCGGAATTCTCGTCGGAATCCGATTCATCGGAGAATTGGTAATCCTCCCAATATTTTGCTTCCTTGGCGAAAACACCATTGACCATAATTAACCTTGGTCGGTTGGTTGAGGATTTTCTTTTACTTAACCGTTTTATTATTTCCCCCACCGGTTCTATTTTTTCATCCGGTTCCGATTCTTCTTCCGGTTCCGATTCTTCTTCCGGTTCCGACTCTTCTTCCGGTTCCTCTTCGGGAACTTGTGAATCAGTCCACGAATCATTCTAATTTACATTTGACTCTTCATTATTATTAGGTGAGTCAATGGGACTTGTTCTAGAGGTAGACATCTATCACATAATATCAAACGCGTTAAGAGATTAATATATCACATAATATTCACATGTTAAAAATATATAGTTTCCAACAAATTTGTTAAGCAATCATTTTTCAAGTAAACACGGTCGAAGTCCAGACTCACTAATGCATCCTAACAAACTCGATAAGATACACTAATGCAAAATTCTGGTTCTCTAAGACCAACGCTCGGATAACAACTGAAATGTCCCGTTCTTATTGATTAAAAACGTTCCATATTAATTGATTTCGTTGCGAAGTTTTGACCTCTATATGAGACGTTTTTCAAAGACTGCATTCATTTTTAAAACAAACCATAACCTTTATTTCATAAATAAAGGTTTAAAAAGCTTTACGTAGATTATCAAATAATGATAATCTAAAATATCCTGTTTACACACGACCATTACATAATGGTTTACAATACAAATATGTTACATCGAAATCAGTTTCTTGAATGCAGTTTTTACACAATATCATACAAACATGGACTCCAAATCTTGTCCTTATTTTAGTATGCAACAGCGGAAGCTCTTAGTATTCACCTGAGAATAAACATGTTTTAAACGTCAACAAAAATGTTGGTGAGTTATAGGTTTAACCTATATATATCAAATCGTAACAATAGACCACAAGATTTCATATTTTAATACACATCCCATACATAGAGATAAAAATCATTCATATGGTGAACACCTGGTAATCGACATTAACAAGATGCATATATAAGAATATCCCCATCATTCCAGGACACCCTTCGGATATGATATAAATTTCGAAGTACTAAAGCATCCGGTACTTTGGATGGGGTTTGTTAGGCCCAATAGATCTATCTTTAGGATTCGCGTCAATTAGGGTGTCTGTTCCCTAATTCTTAGATTACCAGATTTAATAAAAAGGGGCATATTCGATTTCGATAATTCAACCATAGAATGTAGTTTCACGTACTTGTGTCTATTTTGTAAATCATTTATAAAACCTGCTTGTATTCTCATCCCAAAAATATTAGATTTTAAAATTGGGACTATAACTCACTTTCACAGATTTTTACTTCGTCGGGAAGTAAGACTTGGCCACTGGTTGATTCACGAACTTATAACAATATATACATATATATCAAAGTATGTTCAAAATATATTTACAACACTTTTAATATATTTTGATGTTTTAAGTTTATTAAGTCAGCTGTCCTCGTTAGTAACCTACAACTAGTTGTCCACAGTTAGATGTACAGAAATAAATCGATAAATATTATCTTGAATCAATCCACGACCCAGTGTATACGTATCTCAGTATTGATCACAACTCAAACTATATATATTTTGGAATCAACCTCAACCCTGTATAGCTAACTCCAACATTCACATATAGAGTGTCTATAGTTGTTCCGAAATATATATAGATGTGTCGACATGATAGGTCGAAACATTGTATACGTGTCTATGGTATCTCAAGATTACATAATATACAATACAAGTTGATTAAGTTATGGTTGGAATAGATTTGTTACCAATATTCACGTAGCTAAAATGAGAAAAATTATCTAATCTTGTTTTACCCATAACTTCTTCATTTTAAATCCGTTTTGAGTGAATCGAATCACTATGGTTTCATATTGAACTCTATTTTATGAATCTAAACAGAAAAAGTATAGGTTTATAGTCGAAAAAATAAGTTACAAGTCATTTTTGTAAAGGTAGTCATTTCAGTCGAAAGAACGACGTCTAGATGACCATTTTAGAAAACATACTTCCACTTTGAGTTTAACCATAATTTTTGGATATAGTTTCATGTTCATAATAAAAATCATTTTCTGTTCATAATAAAAATCATTTTCTTAGAATAAGAACTTTTAAATCAAAGTTTATCATAGTTTTTAATTAACTAACCCAAAACAGCCCGCGGTGTTACTACGACGGCGTAAATCCGATTTTACGGTGTTTTTCGTGTTTCCAGATTTTAAATCATTAATTTAGCATATCATATAGATATAGAACATGTTTTTAGTTGATTTTAAAAGTCAAGTTAGAAGGATTAACTTTTGTTTGCGAACAAGTTTAGAATTAACTAAACTATGTTCTAGTGATTACAAGTTTAAACCTTCGATTCGAATAAGATAGCTTTATATGTATGAATCGAATGATGTTAAGAACATCATTACTACCTTAAGTTCCTTGGATAAACCTACTGGAAAAGAGAAAAATGGATCTAGCTTCAACGGATCCTTGGATGGCTCGAAGTTCTTGAAGCAGAATCATGACACGAAAACAAGTTCAAGTAAGATCATCACTTGAAATAAGATTGTTATAGTTATAGAAATTGAAACAAAGTTTGAATATGATTATTAACTTGTATTAGAATGATAACCTACTATAAGAAACAAAGATTTCTTGAGGTTGGATGATCACCTTACAAGATTGGAAGTGAGCTAGCAAACTTGAAAGTATTCTTGATTTTATGTAACTAGAACTTGTAGAATTTATGAAGAACACTTAGAACTTGAAGATAGAACTTGAGAGAGATCAATTAGATGAAGAAAATTGAAGAATGAAAGTGTTTGTAGGTGTTTTTTGTCGTTGGTGTATGGATTAGATATAAAGGATATGTAAATTTGTTTTCATGTAAATAAGTCATGAATGATTACTCATATTTTTGTAATTTTATGAGATATTTCATGCTAGTTGCCAAATGATGGTTCCCACATATGTTAGGTGACTCACATAGGCTGCTAAGAGCTAATAATTGGAGTGTATATACCAATAGTACATACATCTAAAAGCTGTGTATTGTACGAGTACGAATACGGGTGCATACGAGTAGAATTGTTGATGAAACTGAACGAGGATGTAATTGTAAGAATTTTTGTTAAGTAGAAGTATTTTGATAAGTGTATTGAAGTCTTTCAAAAGTGTATAAATACTATTAAAACACTACATGTATATACATTTTAACTGAGTCGTTAAGTCATCGTTAGTCGTTACATGTAAGTGTTGTTTTGAAACCTTTAGGTTAACGATCTTGTTAAATGTTGTTAACCCAATGTTTATAATATCAAATGAGATTTTAAATTATTATATTATCATGATATTATCATGTATGAATATCTCTTAATATGATATATATACATTAAATGTCTTTACAACGATAATCGTTACATATATGTCTTGTTTAAAATCATTAAGTTAGTAGTCTTGTTTTTACATATGTAGTTCATTGTTAATATACTTAATGATATGTATACTTATCATAGTATGATGTTAACTATATATATATATATATATATATATATATATATATATATATATATATATATATATATATATATATATATATATATATATATATATATATATATATATATCCATATATATGTCATCATATAGTTTTTACAAGTTTTAACGTTCGTGAATCACCGGTCAACTTGGGTGGTCAATTGTCTATATGAAACATATTTCAATTAATCAAGTCTTAACAAGTTTGATTGCTTAACATTTTGGAAAAATTTAATCATGTAAATATCAATCTCAATTAATATATATAAACATGGAAAAGTTCGGGTCACTACAATGAATGACTCCAAGTAATATCTCTAATATGAGCAAATGCACAGCGGAAGATTTCTTTCATACCTGAGAATAATCGATCATTTTCATCATTTTAATAGACCACAAGATTTTCATTTTCATTTCTCATAAATATACATCCCATGCATAGAGACAAAAATCATTCATATGGATTGAACACCTGGTAACCGACCTTAACAAGATGCATATAGAATATCCCCATCATTCCGGGACTCCCTTCGGACATGATAAATTTGAAGTACTAAAGCATCCGGTACTTTGGATGGGGCTTGTTGGGCCTAATAGATCTATCTTTAGGATTCACATCAATTAGGGTGTCTGTTCCCTAATTCTTAGATTACCAGACTAAAAAGGGGCATATTCGGTTTAATAATTCAACCATAGAATGTAGTTTTAAGTACTTGTGTCTATTTCATCACACATTTATAAAGCATCGCATGTATTCTCAGTCCCAACAATATATATTGCAAAAGCATTTAAAACGGGAGCAAATGAAACTCACAATACAATATTTTGTAGTAAGAATATGCATACGACGGAATTGAACAATGCAGGGTTGGCTTCGGATTCACGAACCTAAATCATTTATATATATTAACACATAAAATGGTAATCGAACAAATTTATATATTACTAGAGATTTAATTGTTATTTTAATTAGGTTTTTCATTAATAACCTTATTAATTATATTTATTAATATTTATTATAAAAGTATTAATATAGTTATGTTATGTGTAGTAAATATAGTTTTATTTAACTAATAGTTATTTGATAAAATAATATTGAAAATAATAATAAATAAAAGTTGTTTTATTTTACAATAATAATAATATTAGTTATTCTTATAATAATATTGATAATATAAAATTAATAATATTAATGTCAAAATAATAATAATGATAGTAATAATAATAATTTTGATAAAAATGATAATTTTGCTAATAATGATAATAATAATAGTAAAAATGATACTTTTAATATAAATGATAGTTGTTAATAAAAATGATACTAATAAAAATATTAATGATATTATTAATAATAATTTTAATAATACTAATAATAATAACAATAACAATAATAATAATAATAATAATAATAATAATAATAATAATAATAATAATAATAATAATAATAATAATAATAATAATAATAATAATAATAATAATAATAATAAATAGATAAATTACTACCTCAAGGAAGTAGCCCTAAAAATAATGCCCAAGTCCGGGTTTGAACCCGCGACGTCCCGCTAACCCGATAACATCCTTAACCATTCTTCAATTTCTAATTTCCTGGAATTGTTCCTAATCTATTTATATTTACTCCGCTTCTATTTCAGTTTCCTTTTCCCCTTCTTTTTTATTATCTAGTGAACCATCATCACCATAATCATTTACGTATCTATTATCATCATCCTCATTAACCTCATTATCAACTTGTATCATCATCTTCATTGATATCCTAACTAAATTATCATCATAATCATCATCATTAACCCCTAGTCATTATCACCCATATCATCACATCATCGAGCAAAATATTAATATATCATCTTTCCCGTCTAACATCAATAACAAAATTTACTTATGATTTCTACATTTAAACCAGCCCAATAACAAGTACATGGCCCAAAAGAATTTAATTCTCGGTCCAATACCAAATTACGGCCCAATACCAATATATAATCAATTCTTACGGCCTAATTAATTAGTAGATCATACGGCCCAATGTTCCATTCGATTTAAACTTGGATTTTTGGAACCAGGCGGTCGTAATTGTGTACTGGACAACCACATATCATCGTGCCTCTTTCTTTTTTTTCTTTTTTTATCACATCATTCCTTATTTTAAAAAGTATCAATAAACACTCCATTTTGTCTGCCATAGAACTCACTTTGTTCCACTTGCACCACATGTCTCTACTTTTATAAAACCTTTCATAAAAAAACTATAACACAATTCAATTGAAAGTTTTAAACTGTGTACATATGTTACTCCATTCTTCATCATTCTTGATTAACAAGCATACCATCAACATTCATACTATTGTTATACTTGTTCTGCTGAAAGAATTCAACGATGTTGTAACTACACAACCTAATATCCAACCTGTTCACATAAAAAGAAACCGGGTTACCTGATAAACACGGTTTAGTTGGTATATAAAAATATCGGTAAACAGAAACAAGAATCAAAACCATTTTCAAGAAGATTTTCGTCAAGTCAACAACTTTATCATCATTTCATTGTCCGTTTAATCATCAATCGTTCAAACAGAAGCAGGAAGTCATTATTGCTACAGCAGCTATAACTAATGGTGGTGACGGTTGCTGTGATTTCGGTCACAGAGATAGATGAGAGGAATATTTAGAGAGAGGGAAGATTGTGATGATGGTGGCGGTTTGATTCATGGAATATAACATGATGGTGTAGTGATGATGATTGTTTAAAGGAGTAGGGTGATGTTCAAATGAACCGAAGGTGGTGATGGTTATCGTAAAAAAATAAAATTGTGATAGTTTTCCTAGATCACGAGAGAGATGGAGATGATATAGAAAGAAAGAAAGAAAGGAAAGAGGTGGTGGTTCTCGGTGGACAAGAGTAACGGTTGTAGGTGACTCAAGGTGGTCATTGAAGATGGTAATTTGATGGGGAGATTAGTAGTCACAGCAGTAGCCATAGTTGCAAATCAAGTGGTTATGGTAGTAAACATGGATGATGGGTTTGGTAATGGTGGTCGTAAACTGATCTTGAAACAGAAGTTATAGCATTAAAGGTGTTCGGGGTGGTGGTTTCAAATGGGTTGTCAAGGTGGGTTATGGTGGTTGTACATGATGGTGTTGTTGGTTGTCAAGAACAAGAAACAGTGAGAGAATGTTTCTTTATCTTTTCTGAATCACTCAAGTGATACTAATTAGGTGTATTGTAATCCTATGAGATGGTGAATGATTCATTTGGTTTATAGTAGAGAAGAAGTCTACAATATTTTTGAATCAGACAAGGAAGAATAATACAAAAAAATAAATAAAGGTTGATATCGATTGAAAACGAGTTTTGGCTTGTATCTGAGAATTAGAAATCGATGGCAGACATGAAGGACAGAAAATAAAATTAAAATAAGATAGATGGATAAAGAGATTCAAATTCTGTTAGATATTATTGTCTTCATATAAAATCACTATTACTAATTGATAGATATATTAATCTTAATAATACATCTAATAATTATATTTTCAATTTGCATGAAGATTCTCAAATGAGCTGGAAATGAATTAGTAGTAAGTTAAAACAAAGAATCGAATAATGGTATACTAATTTCTTTAAAGTTGATTGCAACTTATAACAAAGTAGTAGAAAAGTACTGAAAAGAAAAGCATATTACAAAATATATGTGTCTGTTTGTGTTTGTCAAAAATACAAGATATCTGACCATATATTTATATGATTCACCTTTCTAGATTCAGATTATATGTGTTATATATGTAAAATCTTTTAAACGTTTTTAAGAGAATTTAGCAATTACTAATATGTCTTTGATTTAAGACTTACAATTTAATAGGTTTATATTCTACACATTTTTCCTAATTTAATATAAAACATACGTAGCCCCATAATATCTTTTATTATCAACCTTAAAATTTTATATGTTTATTTATTGATTCATATATATATATGAAATAGTTCAAAAATTTTTGAGGCGCAACTTTACAAACTTTGCTTATCGTGTCGAAATAATATAAAGATAAAGTTTAAATTTGTTCAGAAATTTCTGGGTTGTCACAGTACCTACCCGTTAAAGAAATTTTGTCCCGAAATTTGAGTGAGGTGGTCATGGCTAACAATAAAAATGTTTTCATGACGAATATGAGTTGATAAATAGAATTTTATCACCATTGAATAATTTGGATAAAACGATTCGATTACTCAAAGCGTACGAGTGAAGCTATCACAAAAGATTGAGATAAAGTAATAGATATTCGTCTTTACTTTTGACGTAGTCATGGTTGAATTCCGGAATTCAAGGGATTTAAGGAAAATCTTCGAAATCTAAAAGATTTGATTCTTCGGCGAATAAGGAAATTAAGATCTCCATAATTAAATACGATGATCTGCCTTGATTACTCTGTCTGATATTTCCATATTAAATTAAACTCTTCCGTTCCATTATTCTCTCCATTCCTATACTTTCTTTCTTAGTTCTTACATCCAAAAGATGGTGAAAATGCTTAATCCCGTTCTAATCTTTGATATTTTCCTAATTATCATTTCTGTCATCCTTCCTTTCAATCTTCCACCAGAAAAATCTATTTACTTATATTATTACCTTGGGGTGATAATATTCTTAATTCTACCGTGTCTTTATATTGCTATTCGTATTAATACCCACAGTTTGTAACCTCCGTGTTGCTATTGGGCTTTATATTTTCTCTTATATTTTGGAGCTCTTTGCCTTTTTATTCTCCTCTTGACCTCTAGTAAAGCGAGTAATGGTCCAGAATTCATAAGTACGGAGTTTTGAAAGAACTTAATGTTCTAAACGAGAAAGAACGTAATAGCACGATTTGATTTGTCAAATTACCAGAATCACTCAGAATAGAACTATCAAGAATATATTTTCTTGATATGTTCAGAAGTTAATCAGAATGAAAGAGTTATGTAACATGACACATGATGACGTTATAATCTGTGAATCATCATATTCCATTTAGAAACTCAGCATGACTTACTGTAATATAATCACGTTGATCAAGTGTCATTATATTATACTAACTCATGCATCAGTTCTCAACATTACTTCAATAACATTCATATTTTAAGCTCGAAAGTTTACAGAATATAGAAACTAACAGTTTCTATATGATGTAACCCTGATAGCACGAAGAGATTAATGATTTCAGATAAGAATAGTTATGAAAATATCTTCAGAAATATGGAGGATATTTATAATGAAAGATACGATGTTATCTTGGAATTTCTAATATCGAAGGATGGTAAAGAAAATTTGTCCACAAGAGTTTGGAGTCAGAAGCAAGGTATTCGCTAAAGATTTCATCAGAAACAAAATCATCATGATTCTTAATGTACAAGTTTAGGCCTTGTGATTTGTTCAGAGACTCCTTCGTAGTTTGCTTAATCAGTTTTTCTGTTTCAAACTTTTTCTGATCTTTGCCAACATAAAATTCTTTATCATCAACTTTTGGCTGTTGAGGTCGTTTTTACAGTTTTTGTTGCTTCATTCAAGTTTTCAAAATTCAGAGCATTAATTCGCAGATTGGGTGCTTTTCAGAATTTCAGAATGGAAGATCATAGTTCTAAGAGATAAATGTTATATGGATACATATAACTGTTGATGTGGAAATGTTGCGAGACTCACAATACAGATTTGCTGATTCCCGATAATTGGTAAGGCAATTCTCGTTATCAGATGTAGATGAGTAGATGATAGGGTTTCAATGAATATAATAATTTTTACAGAAAGTCAAAGATCAATGAAGTTGTTGGTAAGTTTACTGCTATTGTGGTGGGATATAAATGGTTCCCCGGTAACGAAGGTGAAAAGACAACGTATATATCATGGTTATAATAAGGCTAATCTGACTGAAAAGTTGAAGTTAACTTGATGGAGCTGTGATAAAATTGGCTAATTTGGAAAGAGATTGCAAAGTTATTTTCGGTAATAACAACGCCAAGGAATTATAAATTCATTTTAAGCTTCTACTTAGGTTCCAAAAGTTTTCCAGGTGAATGCCCATATGCATAAGTTCTTCCTTTCGTAGATGAAATGCAGTTGGTTCATCCTCTCGATTGAGGTGTTTTCAAGAATCATGAAAAGTTTGAATGCAGATTGTAATCGTCAAGATGCAAATGAGGTTTAAGATGAAATCAAGTGGCAAGCTTGAAGAAATGTTTAGTTTCATATGTTATAATCAATATTTTAATTCATTTTAATTGTCCAATGTTGGTAGTCCACAGTTAGCAGTCCAATAATTCATATATAGCTTAATATATAATATTCTAATTAATTAATACGTATCGTGACCCGTGTACACGTCTCAGACTCGATCACAACTCAAAGTATATATATTATCATTGATATGATATGTCAAAACCTTGTATACGTGTCCCGATATTTAAAGTGCGTAAAATAAATAACAGAAATTAAATGACGATAAATAAAATTTCGAGAATATAAATTGCGATAAATAAAATGTAATCAGTTAGCTAGGAACAGTTAGCTAGGAACAGTTAGCGTAGATTCTTAACAAAATTTTTCTCATAGTTAATTTGTTTGTTTCTAAAAAATTTTATTTTGTCCAATGTTTTCTTCATTATGCCACTTGTTGGATTCTGATAGGTCAAAATCCAAATATGAAATTGAATGAAAATGGTTATTCTGTGATGAACGGATTCGTACTTCTGTGGTTGTAAGTAGGATAGTAAATGACAATTGAATCAGATTCAAAGAATGTACAGTGTAACTTATTAATGTAAAATCTAAATATTTCTAGGGTATTACCTACCCGTTAAAATATTTTCACCATTAACAGTTTGTACAAAAGAATTTTTAATTACAATCTTTATGAAAATATACTTGCATATATATTTTCCTCAGCTGTAATCATGGACTTAATGAGTCAATATGATATTAGACTTATTTGATTTACCGTTAGAATAAGAATATATAATCTGTAAAATATTAAAGATTATATAATCGCCATGTCGAACGAAGATAAATAATGTAGAATGATTCGTAAAACGATGATTATACTCGAGGTACAGAATGAGATATTGGGCATGTGATGCTGAAACTTATGTTGTTGGTGGTACTGTTGATGTCGGTGATGTTGCTGAAGCTGGTACGTTTTGCACCATATTCTCCAAATTGATTACTCGAGCGCGATGTTCGTTGACTTCTTTTATTACTCCGGGATGATTGTCGGTCGGAACGAGTGGATGAATAAAGTTTAGAATTGTGGATAGAATATAATCGTGTCAAGCTATTCTGGAAATGAGGCTGAAAATGGTGTTTCGGATAGGTTCGCCGATAAGGGCTTCGGGTTCTTCACCAAGAGGTGAATTCGGTTGGTGGAAGGGATCGCCTTCTTCGCATCTCCATTGATTAAGTTGACTACGAACCCATCCCCAATTCATCCAGAATTGGTGATGGCTGATTTGTTGATCCATTCTGGTTATACTGCTTTCAGAGCTCAAGTGTGTTTCCATATCAGAATAGCTGTCGGAGTCCGAGGAACTTGAACTAGTGACGAGTTCCATTTCGTTTGATTGAGTAAAGGGTTTTTCAATATGAAATGATTTTCGGATATCAGATGATATTCTAATTACATAGAATACCTATACATAGTACAAAGATCCCGTAGATTACGAAGGGAATTAAGGAAACATTTCCGATAAAGTCTACAGTAACATATACGCTAAGATATGGATTAGCAGATACGCTAAGATATGAATTTGTCTATACACATTTCATGCAATCAATGCAGTAAGATGTGTCTAGACTAAGAATGATACGCAGGTAATTTCCTAAGGATGATAAGCAGATGATTTCCGACTAGAAATGATAAGCAAAACTTTTGACATGCAGACACGGTCGAAGTCCAGACTCATTAATGCATCCTAACAACTACTAGTTAGACACACTAATGCAAGACCTGGTTCGCTAAGATCACCGCTCTAATACCACCTATAACGACCCGTCCTACTCTATCTGGACGAATAAATTACATTTGGTTACATCACGAGGTACTTGACCTCTATAAGATACATTTTACAAACATTGCATTCGTTTTTGAAAAGACAATCTTTCATTACATCAAAAATTGACGGCATGCATACCATTTCATAATATATCCAACTATAATTGACTTAATAATAATCTTGATGAACTCAACGACTCGAATGCAACGTCTTTTGAATTATGTCATGAATGACTCTAAGTAATATCTGTAATATGTGCAAATGCACAACGGAAGATTTCTTTCATACCTGAGAATAAACATGCTTTCAAGTGTCAACCAAAAGGTTGGTGACTTCATTAGTTTATAATAATCGATCATTTTCATCATTTTAATAGACCACAAGATTTTCATTTTCATTTCTCATAAATATACGTCCCATGCATAGAGATAAAAATCATTCATATGGATTGAACACCTGGTAACCGACCTTAACAAGATGCATATAGAATATCCCCATCATTCCGGGACTCCCTTCAGACATGATAAATTCGAAGTACTAAAGCATCCGGTACTTTAGATGGGGCTTGTTGGGCCCAATAGATCTATCTTTAGGATTCGCATCAATTAGGTTATCTGTTCCCTAATTCTTAGATTACCAGACTAAAAAGGGGCATATTCGGTTTAATAATTCAACCATAGAATGTAGTTTTAAGTACTTGTGTCTATTTCGTTAAATATTTATAAAGCAGCGCATGTATTCTCAGTCCCAACAATATATATTGCAAAAACATTTAAAAAGGGAGCAAATGAAACTCACAATACGATATTTTGTAGTAAAAATATGCATCCGACGGAACTGAACAATGTAGGGTTGGCTTCGGATTCACGAACCTAAATCATTTATATATATATTAACACATAAAATGGTAATCGAAGAAATTTATATATTACTAGAGATTTAATTGTTATTTTAAATAGGTTTTTCATTAATAACCTTATTAAATATATTTATTAATATTTATTATAAAAGTATTAATATAGTTATGTTATGTGTAGTAAATATAGTTTTATTTAACTAATAGTTATTTGATAAAATAATATTGATAATAATAATAAATAAAAGTTGTTTTATTTTACAATAATAATAATATTAGTTATTATGATAATAATATTGATAATATAAAATTAATAATATTAATGTCAAAATAATAATAATGATAGTAATAATAATAATTTTGATAAAAATGATAATTTTGCTAATAATGATAATAATAATAGTAAAAATGATACTTTTAATATAAATGATAGTTGTTAATAAAAATGATACTAATAATAATATTAATGATATTATTAATAATAATTTTAATAATACTAATAATAATAACAATAATAATAATAATAATAATAATAATAATAATAATAATAATAATAATTATAATAATAATAATAATAATAATAATAATAATAATAATAATAATAATAATAATAATAATAATAATAAATAGATAAATAACTACCTCAAGGAAGCAGCCCTAAAAATAATGCCCAAGTCCGGGTTTGAACCCGCGACGTCCCGCTAACCCGATAACATCCTTAACAATTCTTCAATTTCTAATTTCCTGGAATTGTTCTTAATCTATTTATATTTACTCCGCTTCTATTTCAGTTTCCTTTCCGCCTTCTTTTTCATTATCTAGTAAACCATCATCTCCATAATCATTTACTTATCTATTATCATCATCCTCATGAACCTCATTATCAACTTGTATCATCATCTTCATTGATATCCTAACTAAATTATCATCATAATCATCATCATTAACCCCTAGTCATTATCACCCATATCATCACATCATCGAGCAAATTATTAATATATCATCTTTCCCGTCTAACATCAATAACAAAATTTACTTATGATTTCTACATTTAAACCGGCCCAATAACAAGTACATGACCCAACAGAATTTAATTCTCAGTCCAATACCAAATTATAGCCCAATACCAATATATAATCAATTCTTACGGCCCAATTAATTAGTAGATCATACGGCTCAATGTTCCATTAGATTTAAACTTGGATTTTTGGAACCAGGACGTCGTAACTGTGTACTGGACAACCACATATCATCGTGCTTCTTTTTTTTTATCACATCATTCCTTATTTTAAAAAGTATCAATCAACACTCCATTTTGTCTGCCATAGAACTCACTTTGTTCCACTTGCACCACATGTCTCTACTTTTATAAAGCCTTTCATAAAAAAAAACTATAACACAATTCAATTGAAAGTTTTAAACTGTGTACATATAATACTCCATTCTTCATCTTTCTCGATTAACAAGCATACCATCAACATTCATACTATTGTTATACTTTTTCTGTTGAAAGAATTCAATGACATTGTAACTACACAACCTAATATCCAACCCGTTTACATAAAAAGAAATCGGGTTACCTGATAAACACATTTTAGTTGGTATATAACAATACCGGTAAACAGAAACAAGAATCGAAACCATTTTCAAGAAGCTTTTCATCAAGTCAACAACTTTATCATCATTTCATCGTCCGTTTAATCATCAATCGTTCAAACAGAAGAAGAAAGTCATTATTGCTACATCAGCTATAACTAATGGTGGTGACGGTTGCTGTGATTTCGGTCACAGAGATAGATGAGAGGAATATTTAGAAAGAGGGAAGATTGTGATGATGGTGGCGGTTTGATTCATGGAATATAACATGATGGTGTAGTGATGGTGATTGTTTGAAGGAGTAGGGTGATGTTCAAATGAACCGAAGGTGGTGATGGTTATCGTAAAAAAAAAAAAATTGTGATAGTTTTCCTAGATCACGAGAGAGATGGAGATGATATAGAAAGAAAGAAAGAAAGGAAAGAGGTGTTGGTTCTCGGTGGACAAGAGTAACGGTTGTAGGTGACTCAAGGTGGTCATTGAATATGGTAATTTGATGGCGAGATTAGTAGTCACAGCAGTAGCCATAGTTGCAAATCAAGTGGTTATGGCAGTAAACATGGATGATGGGTTTGGTAATGGTGGTCGTAAACTGATCTTGAAACAGAAGTTATAGCATTAAAAGTGTTCGGGGTGGTGGTTTCAAATGGGTTGTCAAGGTGGGTTATGGTGGTTGTACATGGTGGTGTTGTTGGTTGTCAAGAACAAGAAACAGCGAGATAATGTTTCTTTATCTTTTATGAATCACTCAAGTGATACTAATTAGGTGTATTGTAATCCTATGAGATGGTGAATGATTCGTTTGGTTTATAGTAGAGAAGAAGTCTACAATATTTTTAAATCAGACAAGGAAGAATAATACAAAAAAAAATAAAGGTTGATATCGATTGAAAACGGGTTTTGGCTTGTATCTGAGAATTGGAAATCAATGGCAGACTTGAAGGACATAAAATAAAATTAAAATAAGATAGATGGATAAAGAGAATCAAATTCTGTTAGATATTATTGTCTTCATATAAAATCACTATTACTAATTGATAGATATATTAATCTTAATAATACATCTAATAATTATATTTTCAATTTGCATGAAGATTCTCAAATGAGCTGAAAATGAATTAGTAGTAAGTTAAAACAAAGAATCGAATAATGGTATACTAATTTCTTTAAAGTTGATTGCAACTTATAACAAAGTAGTAGAAAAGTACTGAAAAGAAAAGCATATTACAAAATATATGTGTCTGTTTGTGTTTGTCAAAAATACAAGATATCTGACCATATATTTATATGATTCACCTTTCTAGATTCAGATTATATGTATTATATATGTAAAATCATTTAAACGTTTTTAAGAGAATTTAGCAATTACTAATATGTCTTTGATTTAAGACTTACAATTTAATAGGTTTATATTCTACATATTTTTCCTTATTTAATATAAAACATTCGTAGCACTATAATATCTTTTATTATCAACCTTAAAATTTTATATGTTTATTTATTGATTCATATACACATATACACACACACACACACACACACACACACACACACACACATATATATATATATATATATATATATATATATATATATATATATATATATATATATATATATATATATATATATATATATATATATATATATATATATATAATAAATTGAAATATTATTTGAAATAATATGATTTTATTATAATAGTTTTTATTATGTCGCATATTATTTTACATATTTATTTCCAACAATTAAATCATATTATTTCAAATAATATTTCAATTTATTATATATATATATATATATATATATATATATATATATATATATATATATATATATATATATATAATTATATATGTGTCCATTTACGATTAGTTGTTCGTGATTCGTCAAGAATTGTCGGGGTCAAATGAATATATGAAATAGTTCAAAAATTTTTGAGGCGTAACTTTACAGACTTTGCTTATCGTGTCGAAATAATATAAAGATAAAGTTTAAATTTGGTCGGAAATTTCCGGGTTGTCACAATAGGTTCGTGAATCTGAGGCCAACCCTGCATTGTTCAGTATCGTCGTATGAATATTTTTACTACAAAATATTGAATTGTGAGTTTCATTACTCCCTTTTAAATGCTTTTGCAATATATATTTTTGGGACTGAGAATACATGCGCTTTTATAAATGTTTGATGAAATAGACACAAGTACTTAAAAACATTTTACTATTGAGTTACGAGTACACCGGATATCAACCCTTTATAGTCTGGTAATCTAAGAATTCGGGAACCGAGCCCCGAATTGACGCGAATCCTAAAGATAGATCTATGGGCACTAACAAGCCCCATTCATAGAATTTGAACTGCTTTAGTACTTCGATATAGGTATACAACCGCCAACTTTAAAAGATATGATCTGTTGGTGAGGTGTACACAACCATCATATTTAAAAGAGTGGCCTGTTTGTATGCTTTTTGCATGACCGTGCGGAATGCAGGTATGCGGGGGATATTCAATATGCATCTTGTTAAGGTCGATTACCAGGTGTTTATATATTGTATGAATGATTTTACAGCAGTGAGCAGACCTGCAAAGATTATTTTCGAAATATGAGTATCTTGTGGTCTATTATATTATTGAAAATGATTGTTTATGATAAACTAATGAACTCACCAACCTTTTGATTGACACTTTAAAGCATGTTTATTCTCAGGTATGAAAGAAATCTTCCGCTGTGCATTTACTCATTTTAGAGATATTACTTGGAGTCATTCATGACATATTTCAAAAGTCATTGCATTCGAGTCGTTGAGTTCAACAAGATTATTATTAAGTTTTGATAGTTTGTATATATTATGAAATGGTATGCATGCCCGTCAACTTTGGATGTAATGAAAGTTTCTCTTTTAAAAACGAATGCAATTTTTGTAAAATGTATCATTTAGAGGTCAAATACCTCGCGATGTAACAAAATGTAATGTATTCGTCCAGATGGATTAGGATGGGTTGTTAAAGTTGGTATCAGATCTGGTTTAAGTTGTTTAATCGGCTTAATCGTAGAGGGGGTTCTCACAGTGTTACATGTGACGAAGCATTGGCTCTTACTCCTCGCGGTCCGATTATGGTTGGCTTTGTCGAGAGGCAGTGCTGTAAAATCAGTGTCTCTGAGGTACGCTCAGTGGTCACCAGGCGGTTAGCTGGGAAGGCACTGAGTGGGATGCGTCCCCAATGTTAAAGTTGGTATCAAAGCGGTGGTCTTAGCGAACTGGGTCTTGCATTAGTGTGTCTAACTGATAGTTGTTTAGATGCATTAGTGAGTCTGGACTTCGACCGTGTCTGCATGTCAAAAGTTTTGCTTATCATTTTGTGTCAAAAATTACCTACTTATCATCCTTAGGAAATTACCTGCTTATCATTCTTAGTCTAGACACATCTTACTGCATTGATGGCATGATTAGTGTATAGACAAAACTCATATATTAGCGTATCTGCTAATTCATATCTTAGTGTATCTGTTACTGTAAAACTTTGCCTGACATATTCTGTAAATCCCTCCGTAATCTACAAAATCCTTTTTTCTATATATATAGATATTCTATGTAATTAAAATACCATCTGATAGCCGAAAATCATTTCATATCAAAAAATTCTTTATTCAATCGTACGAAATGGAACTCGTCACTAGTTCAAGTTCCTCGGATTTCGACAGCTATTCCGATATGGAAACACACTTGAGCTCCGAAAGCAATATAACCTGAATGGATCAACAAATCAGTCATCTTCAATTCTAAATGAATTGGGGATGGGTTCGTAGTCGACTTAATCAATGGAAACGAGAAGAAGGCGATCCTCTCCACCCACCAACCTGCACTCTTGGCGAAGAATCTGAAGCACTTACCGGCAAACCAGTCTGAAACACCATTTTCACCATCATTTCCCGAATATCTCGCCATGATTATATAATATCTCAAAATTCGAAACCTTATTCATCTGCTCGTTCTGACCGACAATCATCCCGGAGTAATATAAGAAGTCAACGAACTTCGCGCTCGAGTAATTAATTTGGAGAATATGGTGTAAAATGTACCAGCTTCAGCAACATCACCCGCATCAACAGTACCACTAACAACACAAGTTTCAACATCACATGCCCCAATATCTCATTCTGTACCTCGAGCATAATCATCGTTCTATGAATCATTCTACATTATTTATCTTCGTTCGACATGGCGATTATATAATCTTTAATGTTTTAGAGATTATATATTCTTGTTCTAACGGTAAATAAAATGAGTCTAATATCATATTGACTCATTAAATCCATGATTACATATGAAGAAAATATATATGTATATATATTTTCATAAAGGTTGTAATTAAAAATTCTTTCGTACAAACTGTTAATGGTGAAAATATTTTATCTGGTAGGTAATACCCAAGGAATATTTAGATTTCACAATAATAAGTTACATTGTACATTCTTTAAATCTAATTCAACAGTCATTTACTATCCTACTTACATCCACAAGATATACGAATCCGTTCACCATAAAATAACCATTTTCATTCAATTTCATATTTGGATTTTGACCTATCAGAATCCACAAGTGGCATAATGAAGAAAACATTTGACAAAATAAAATTTGTTAGAAACAGACAAATTAACTATGAGGAATTTTGTTAAGAATTCACGCTAACAAAATCCTAACTAACTGTTAATTCCGTATTACATATTATTTACTGCAATTTATTTATCGCAATTTATTTCAATTTTAATTCTCGCAATTTTATTTATCGTCATTTAATTTCTGTTATTTATTTTACGCACTTTATTTATCGTCATTTAAATACTGTAATTTACGCATTTTAAATATCGGGACACGTATACAAGGTTTTGACATATCATATCGACGCATCTATATATATTATTTGGAATAACCATAGACACTCTATATGCGGTAATGATCGAGTTAGCTATACAGGGTTGAGGTTGATTCTAAAATAATATATACTTTGAGTTGTGATCGAGTCTGAGACATGTATATAATGGGTCACGACACGTATTAATTAATTCGAATATTATATATTAAACTAAATATGAATTGTTGAACTACTAATTGTGGACTACTAACTGTGGACTAATAACATTGGACAATTAAAATGAATTAAAACATTGATTATAACATATGAAACTAAATATTTCTTCAAGTTTGCCACTTGATTTCATCTTAAACCTCATTTGTATCTGACGATTACTATCTGCGTTTAAACCTTTCATGATTCTTGAAAATACCTCAATCGAGAGGATGAATCAACCGCACTTCATTTATGGAAGAAAAGATTGATACATATAGTTATGCACCTAAAAACACTCAGAACATGAGCAAACGTTTAACACGTATTTGTGCTAGCTCCTTTGGCGTTGTTATTACCGAAAATCACTTTGCAATCCCTTTTCCAAAGTAGCCAATTTTGTCACAGCTCCAGCAAATCAATTTCGACTTTTCATTCGAATAAATTCTACTATAACTTTGATATATAAGTTTGCCCTTCGTCATCGTTACTTGGAAACCGTTTATATTCCACCACATTAGCAGTAAACTTATCAGCAACTTCATTACTCATTGGCATAAGTCTCTCCGAAAAACCATTATATTTGTTCATTAAAACCTACCATATACTCATCCGCATCTTGTAACAAGAATTGCCATACCAATTACTGAAAATCAGCAATCAGTATTTTGAATCTCGCAGCATTTCTACATCAACAGTTATATGTATACATATAACCTTTATCTCTTAGAATTATGACCTTCCATTCATGAAATTCTGAAAAGCACCCAGTCTACGAATCAATACTCTAAATTTTGAAAATGCTGATGAAGCAGCAAAAACTATAAACGACTTTAACAGTCGAAAGTTTGATGATATAGAATAGTATGTTGGCAAAACTCAGAAATATTGGAACTGGAAAACGGATTGAGTAAACCATGAAGGAGGCTGTAGACAAATCACAAAGAATAAACCCGCCTTCAAAGAATCCAAATGATTCAGTATCTGCTGAAGTCATTAATGAATACCTTACTCCTGACTCTAAATCTTTACGAACAAATCTTCTTCATCATTCTTCGATATTAGAAATTCTAAAATGTCATCGTATCTTTCATTGTAAATATCCTCGATATTTCTGAAAATATTTTAATAACTATTCTTATCTGAAATCATTTATCTCTTCGCGATATCAGTGTTACGTCAGAAAGGAAACTAGTTTAGTTTCTAAATTCTGAAAAATTCAAATATGAATGTTTTCGAAGTAGTGTTGGGAACTGAAGCATGAGTTAGTATAATATAATGACACTTGATCAACGCGATTATATTACAGTAAGTTATGCTGAGTTTCTAATGAAACGTGATGATTCACAGACCATAACGTCATCATGTGCCATGTTACACGACTCTTACATTCTACTTGATCTTCAAACATATCGGGAACATGTTTTCCTGATAATTCTATCTTTTCTCGTGACTTCTGGTAATTTAACAAGTCAGATCATGCTATTACCAGTTCTTTTTAGAACGATATCCATGATCTTTCAAAATTCGAAGATTTAACCTACGAATCTGAGACGTCTTAATCGCTTTACTTAAAGTCAAGACGAATGTTATTTTCCTCATTTCACTCTTTTGTGATAGCTTCACTCGTACGTATCGAGTAATCGAATTGTTTCATTCATATTACTCAAGGATGATAAAACTCTATTTATCAACTCATATTCGTCATGAAAACATACTTATTGTCAACCATGATGATCTCTATCAAATTTCAGGGACGAAATTTCTTAAACGGGTAGGTACTGTGACGACCCGGAAATTTCCGACCAAATTTAAACTTAATCTATATATGGTTTCGACATGATAAGCAAAGTCTACTAAATTGAATTTCAAAATCTTTGAACTATGTTATGAAATCATTTGACCTTCGACTGCTCTCGACGATTCACGAACAATTAATTGTAAATAGATATATGTGTATGTATATATAAATAATAATTCAAAATATAATTTGAGGTATTATATGTTGTTGTTATTAAAAATTAATAAAATAAAAATAGGATATTATAATAATTATTATTTAAAATATATCTCTATATATAAATAAAGTATATTAAAAATAAATATTAAATGATTGTAATACTCGTTTGATGTTTCGATTGATATTAAGCAAGTTAAAATTCAAACTTATATGATTTTAAAATAAACGGTGATTTGAAAATGAGTTCTATAAACTTTAGACTTACTAAAAATGTATTTAGGACTTAGTTATTAAATTTTAAAACTTTTTATATTTTACTTGGGGTTGGGAGTGAATAATTAATGTAATATTTATTTAATAGTTAATGATCGAATTTTATACCATAATGACCAAAATAAATTAATATAGTTAATTTAAAAATATGGGATTTTTCCGAAGACTTTTATCCGCCACTGATTTCAAATAGTGAACAATACACAGTCCATAAAAACTGTCGGTAGGATATTTTCAATTAAATTGTCACGGGTGAAATGTGAATTGAATATTGTCAAGTTTACTATTTTTCTTTCTTGTTCCTTTCTCTATCTCAATTCTATATATACTACCATATACATACATCATATCTCCCGATTACCTTCTTCTCTCAAACTACCACCATTCTATTATCGAACACCATAACCCATCTCCTTCATCACCTTCTTTTTCACTCGATCATCATTTCATATAACCACCGGTTAACCCATTATCGTAAAACCCACATCCATCATATCATACATGATCAACACCCTACACCACCACTACCTTGGTTAGTTGCTACTATACGAAGACAACACAACTCTAAATTTGATCAACCTTTAACGTTTATTGTTTGATTGCTGTTACCATATTACTGTTATGCGTAAGTTATTCTGTTTCTTAATTCTAGCCGAAACTCCACCCAACCACCACCTTTCGTCTCATTTGTTGGCCGAGAACCACCATCAAAACCCACACGACCACAATTCTCTCACTCTCTTTTCTGTTTCCTTTACAACCGTCGCAAACAACCACCATCTTAACCTATTACTGCTTCATTGTTTTGCTGCAACTGATCGAAATAAAAGATGGTGTTACAGCGAGGTCATGAAGGAGTTAATGACGTTACAGTGAGATCATGAGAGGAGAATGATGATATTGTTATAGCGATAATGATGATAAAGTCGATGATGGTAATGATAGATGTTGGGTATAAACGAAAATTTAGTATATAATATTATTGATACAACTGTTTCTTTATTGATCACAGCTCGTTTTTTTTATATATATACGTTTAAAGAAAAATCTCTACTTCAATCAACCTAACCCCATGAGTTTACTTTTGATACGGGCTATTGAGACAGCATGGGCCGAAAATCCTGTATGCAATTAAATTAAAACTTGTCCTAAAAGTCAGCCATAATCCTTTTAGACTAGCTAGTCAACATCTTTCTTTTTCCCTTTTAAAACTCCTCAAAAACCGAATACAATGTTAAGTAATTGTTTTTGCTGTTGGGCTGAGGGCCTTTACGTTGCTGATTGGGCCGAATTATTTCCTTTCTCCTTTTGGGCTTATGATAGTTGGTGAGCTAGACATAGTGGAATTATTGGGTTGCCATGATAGTTCGGCCGAGAGATATCGAACTAGGATGAGGATGATACGGGATATAATATTTGTTATTAGGATGATACTTAGTTATTGATAATGGCAAGTCAATTTAAGGATGTTTGATAATATACAAAAATGATAGATGTTATAAAAAATACATGAAGATGATACACGTATGTGATCATGACGCACAATGAACTAATGGTGATGATGTTATGGTATTTGATAATGATTATGATCATGAATCGATGATGAAGGGTATACATGGTGAAAATGATTTTGATGATGATAAAAGATAGTAAAAAGGTTATATGATCATAAGTATGATTATGTTATGATTAGATAATACATATAGATGAATTGGTGAAGATAGTTGATGATGGTAACAGGTTATGTATATATATGGAATGATATATACTTCAGAACGGCAAAAATAGAGGAACTGTTAAAGAGTGTTTGTGGGTTAGCGGGACGTCGCGGGTTCAAACCCGGACTTGGGCATTTTTATAAGGGCTACTCCTTTGAGGTTGTTAATACAAATACTCTTACTATTATTTTTTCATCATCATCATCATCATCATCATCATCATTATTATTATTATTATTATTATTATTATTATTATTATTATTATTATTATTATTATTATTATTATTATTATTATTATTATTATTACAATTATTATTATTATTATTATTATTATTATTACCATTATTAGTATTTTTTTATCATTACTTTTATTATTAGTATTATTATCAAAATTATTAATATCAGTATCATTACTAAATCTAATTATTATTGGTATTATTATTATTATTATCATAAAAAGATACAACTTTTTATTTATTATTATTGATATTATTTTACCAAATAAATAGTTATATAAAAATATATTTAATACATATTACATAAATACATTAATATTTATGTAATAAATACTAATTATTTATCTAAAGTATATAAAATAAATATAGTTAATTAAGTTAATAATGAAACACATGAATTACTAAAATAACAGTTATGTTAATAATAATACATAAATTTATTCGACTTCAATTATATGGGTTAATATATATATAAATGATATAGGTTCGTGAATCTGAGGCCAACCCTGCATTGTTCAGTATTATCGTATGAATATTTTTACTACAAAATATTGAATTGTGAGTTTCATTACTCCCTTTTAAATGCTTTTGCAATATATATTTTTGGGACTGAGAATACATGCGCTTTTATAAATGTTTGACGAAATAGACACAAGTACTTAAAAACATTCTACGATTGAGTTACGAGTAAACCGGATATCTCCCCTTTATAGTCTGGTAATCTAAGAATTAGGGAACCGAGCCCCTATCCTAAAGATAGATCTATGGGCACTAACAAGCCCCTGTCAGAGAATTTGAACTGCTTTAGTACTTCGATATAGGTATACAACTGCCAGCTTTAAAAGATATGATCTGTTTGTGAGGTGTACACAACCATCATATTTAAAAGAGTGGCCTGTTTGTATGCTTTTTGCATGACCGTGCGGAATGCCGATATGCGGGGGATATTCTATATGCTTAAGGTCGATTACCAGGTGTTTATATATCGAATGAATGATTTTACAGCAGTGAGCAGACCTGCCCAGATTGTTTTCGAAATGTGAGTATCTCGTGGTCTATTATATTATTGAAAATGATTGTTTATGATAAACTAATGAACTCACCAACCTTTTGATTGACACTTTAAAGCATGTTTATTCTCAGGTATGAAAGAAATATTCCGCTGTGCATTTGCTCATTTTAGATATATTACTTGGAGTCATTCATGACATATTTCAAAGGACGTTACATTTGAGTCGTTGAGTTCAACAAGATTATTATTAAGTTATTGATAGTTTGGATATATTATGAAATGGTATGCATGCCTGTCAACTTTCGATGTAATGAAAGTTTGTCTTTTAAAAACGAATGCAATGTTTGTAAAATGTATCATTTAGAGGTCAAATACCTCGCGATGTAACCAAATGTAATGTATTTGTCCAGATGGATTAGGACTGGTCGTTAAACCTGAAATGACCCGTACTAATCCATCTGGACGAAGTCTTCAATAGTTGGTCCCATTGCGAGGTTCTGACCTCTATATGCCATGAACGACTCCATGTAATATGAGCAAATGCACAGCGAAAGATTTCTTTCGTACCTGAGAATAAACATGCTTTAAAGTGTCAACCAAAAGGTTGGTGAGTTCATAAGTTTATCATAAAATAATAAAATTCATCATTTTGATAGACCACAAGATTTAAATCCTGCATGGTACAAATGGGCCCGAATCCTATACCCACCTGTAATGTACATGCGATATCTTTTAAATACAGTACACCTTTCTCGTGTACGCAACCATTTTTCATAAATCTTAGTAACCGTACACATATCTCGTGTACAAAATATCATACACATAACCTGTGTATAAAAATCATTCTCTCGATACATAACATTCACTTCAATTGGTGGCAATTATCATGTCCACATAATTCAATGGTGGCAATTATCATGTCCACATAATTCAATGGTGGCAATTATCATGTCCACATAATTCAATAATAATCCGCAGAACTTCTGTCTGCATAATAATTCAATCAAGGAATGTTTTGCTTGTGTCTATCTCGTCAAACATTTATAAAAGCATTTCATGTATTCGTAGTTCAAAATATATTTCAAAAGCATTTAATAAAGCAGTTGTGAAAACAGTGCATGTATTCTCAGTCCCAAAAATGTAAAGAGTAAAAGGGAGCAAATGAAACTCACTATCCAATATTTTGTAGTAAAAATATTCACACGACGAAACTGAACAAGTGTAAGGTTGGCCTTGGATTCACGAACCTATATCATTTGTATATATATTAAAATATATAATCATAATTAAACAAATTTATATAGATTGTTATTAATAATATACTTGTTATATTATATGTTACTTAATATATTCATTTTTATACATTTTAATTAATTATTATTTATATCATCTATTATAACATATTAATGTTAATAATAAGATTTATATTAAAGTATATATATGATAAAATTATATATTTTTATATTAGTTGATATCTTTTATTTATAATTTAATTAATATTATATAATAATAATAATAATAATAATAATAATAATAATAATAATAATAATAATAATAATAATAAAAATAATAATAATAATAATAATAATAATAATAATAATAATAATAATAATAATAATAATAATAATAATAATAATAATAATAATAATAATAATAATAATAATAATAATAATAATAATAATAAATAGATAAATAACTACCTCAAGGAAGTAGCCCTAAAAATAATGCCCAAGTCCGGGTTTGAACCCGCGACGTCCCGCTAACCCTGATAACAACCTCAACCCTTCATCCATTCATATTCTTCTGAATTAAATCGTGATCCAGTTATATAAAACTCATTATATATGTTTCTATTTCTTCTTCATTGACTTAACCTAACCGTCATCCTCATCGAGATCATATTGATCATCATCCATAAATTATATGATCAATAACAACTTCTCATCATCTTAATACCTATCATGATTATAACTTAATCATTTCATTATCATCATCGTGATCATCATCATTAATACTATTTATCTTCGGTTACATAATCACATCATAATTATCATCATATGTTCATCACCATTTTCGTTACATCTAAGTATCATCATATCATCGTCGTACTATTACCCTTAACATCTTGTTATCATGATCATATCCATAATCATCATTCTACCCGAATCCTAAATATCATCATTATCTAGCTATCAATCAATCTTAATCGTCATAAACATAAATGTGATCATCATCATTATGTCATTATAGGCATAATCACAGTATCGTTATTTAACACAATCACTCCTATATCATCTTCAAATATAACGAGCATCATCACCATTTTCCCTTGTACTCCCTCCGTATAAATAAAAAAATTATGTTCTGCTGCAAAACAGATGGTAATGATCTTATCCCAATCTTCATCAGCCCAAATAAGTATCTCCATTTGAAACATAGTTTACGGCCCACATAAGAAAGGATCTCGGCCTAAAACACTACACAACCCATTTCAAAATATGTTCCATAACTTAATGAGTGGTGAGGTTATTGAGCTGGCAATTTTTAACAGAAGGTATAGCATGCAATTAAAATATCACAAGTGGGTTATTTATTTTGGTGGGTGTCGGCCACAAGGGAAAAGTAAAGGAAGTGCCATCATCAACATTCTTTATTTAATCCCTTCAATTGTAGATGATTTAACGAAGAGGAAAAAATATATACATCGCAGTTTTCATCTTCTCATTCGTCTTAAAACAATAATAATTGTAGGTTTAATTCGAGTTTCTACAGAATATAGAAATCAGCAGGTGCAGTAGTTTTGAGGGTGTGAATGGTGCAGGTTGATCAATTAAGATGAAAAGGAAAACGTAGCAGCACAACTGCATTAGTTAGAGTAGACATAAAATAGCAGGGTTTGGTGGTCTGTGGTGGTTTTGGTTTAGCAACTGGACAGAAAATATGTAGTGTAGCAACAGTGGTTTCGAAGGTAATGGGTTTTGTGGTATTTGTTTCAAATTGTTTGAGAAAAAAAAAATAAAGTTGAAGTATACAACATCCTAAATAATAGCAGATGTCGATTTAACTGGTTTCTTGGTGGTGGTGTTTCAAGGTGGTAGTGTGGTGTGGATAATTCGAAACAGATACATGGGAAGGTGCAGCAGCAATACGTAAAGTGTTGAGGAGTGGTGGCGGTTGGTTATGGTTATGGAGGTGATGGTTTGTGATAACAAAAAGAAAACAAACAAGGCATCAAGTAGCTCAACAACAATGGTCTCGGTTTGTTTGTGGAAGTTGGTTTTGGTTAGTGAAATAGAAGTGCAGGTGATCGATGGTTTGGTTGGGTTCAACAGGAACATATCTGCTTAAAAGATGATAGTAGTTAATATAATTAATATAGATAATGACAGTGGAAGATTTGAGGATTTTTATCAACAACAATTGAGTGACTTGATTGTCATATACTGTATTTGTGTTGATAAAAGAAATCGAATAAGAATGAAGCCAGGAGGAAAAAATCAAACTGGATAATGACCTGTAATAACAGATTTCATTCTGTATTGAGATCAACCCTTTTTAATTTATTAGACAAGAAGGACAAGTAAATAAAATGAGATGTTGATGTTCAACTGGATTTGGTTCTATCTATAATATTCGATTCTGTAATATTAATTAGGCTAAAATAAAATACCGTAATATAAAACTAAAATACTAATAATAATGACATTACAATTAATAAAACAAATTATGTGTATCAATTTTTGATATTATTATTTATATTAACTATAATAATGAAGGTAATAATATTAATGTAATTACATTTTAACTTTGTAATTACATATATTAATAATACGATTTAATTATGTAATAATTATATAATAATAACATACATTTAATATTTAATATTTATCTCTAATTATATTCATAAAATAAACTATTATAACCTTCTATATATAATATATATTATTTATTTTACAATATTCATATGAATAACGGTGTATGGAAAATTTATATATATTACACGTAGTAAACTACTATTGTTACTATAATTATTGGTTATTAACCTCGTTAATAAAACGAGTAATCTAAATATTGTATTTAAAGATTTATATTAAAATACAATATATATATATATATATATATATATATATATATATATATATATATATATATATATATATATATACACACACACACACATATCTATTTGCAATTAATTGTTCGTGAATCGTCGGGAATGGTCGAAGGTCAATTGAATATATGAAACAGTTCAGAAATTTTAAGATTCAACATTACAGACTTTGCTTATCGTGTCGAAATGATATAAAGATCAAGTTTAAATTTGGTCGGAAATTGCCGAGTCATCACAGTACCAAACCCGTTAAAGAAATTTCGTCCCGAAATTTGAGTGAAGTGGTCATGGTTAACAATAAAAATGTTTTCATGGCGAATATGAGTTGATAAATTGAGTTTTATCATCATTGAGTAATATGGATAAAAATAACTCGATTATTCGAAGAGTACAAATGAAGCTATCACCAAAGAGTGAAATAGGAAAGTAAAGATTCATCTTAACTTTTGACAGAGTCAGGGTTGAATTTAGAAAATATGGTGCATCATAGCTTTTGACGTAAAGGGTTGAATTCCGAAATTGAAGGAATTTAAAGAAAATCCTCGAAATCTAAAAGATTTGATTCTCCTGCGAATAAGGAAGTTTAGATTTCTATAATTAAATGCGGTGATCTGTCTCGATTACTCTGTCTGATATTTCCAATATAAATTAAGCTCTTTCGTTCCATTTTTCTCACCGTTCCAATACTTTCTTTCTTAGTTCATACATCCAAAAGATTGTGAAAATGCTTAATCTAGTTCTGATTCTTGTCCTTATCCTTACTTTTGCAATAATCATTCTCCTTTTCCAACTTTCACCGGAGGAATCTGCTTTCTTCTACTTCGCACTTGGGGTTTTAGTGTTTCTAATTTTCCCGTGTCTTTATGTTGTGATAAACATTGATATACACGGTTTGTAATTTCTACGTTGTTGTTGGGTTTTATATCTTTCCTTTTTATTTCGATGTCCCCGCTTCCGTCTTCTATAATCATCGTCATTCACAGTTAATGCTCTCTCTTTTTGCTGCAATTTATACCCCCTTTCTATTTCGGAGCCTATTGCTTTTGTTTTCTTTTCGCAAATAATGGTCCAGAATTCATAGGTATGGAGTTTTAAATGAACTTAATGTTCTAAATGAGAATGAACGTAATAGCACGATTTGATTTGTCAAATTAGCAGAATCACTGAGAATAGAACTATCAAGAATATATTTTCTTGATATGTTCAGAAGTTAATAAAAATGAAAGAGTTATGTAACATGACCCATGATGACGTTATAATCTGTGAATCATCATGTTCCATTTAGAAACTCAGCATGACTTACTGTAATATAATCACGTTGAACAAGTGTCATTATATTATACTAACTCATGCATCAGTTCCCAACATTACTTCAATAACATTCATATTTTAAATTCAAAAGTTTACAGAATATAGAAACTAACAGTTTCTATATGATGTAACACTGATAGCGCGAAGAGATTAATGATTTCAGATAAGAAAAGTTATGACAATATCTTCAGAAATATGGAGGATATTTATAATGAAAGATACGATAATATCTTTGAATATCTAAGATCAGAGGATGATGGAGACTATTGTCCGCAAGGGTTTAGAGTAAGGAGCAAGATATTCGATAAAGACTTCAGCAGGCGTTGAATCTTTTGGATTCTTTGAAGTTAAACTTATTCTTTGTGATTTGTCCATGGTTTCCATCATAGTTTCGCATAATTCGCTTTTCGGTACTAAATTTTCTATTGCGTGTTTCCAATACTCCATTCTTTATCATCAAACTTTCGACGGTTAATGTCGTGTACAGTTTTTGCTGCTGTATTCAGCTTTTTCAGAATTTGTGGGATTGAATTGTAGACTGGGTGCTTTTCAGAATAGAAAATCATAATTCTAAGAGGTGAATATTATATGTATACATATAACCGTTGTTGTAGATATGCTGTGAGTTTTTAAAGTACTGATTACTGATTATCAGTAATTGGTATGACAATTCTTGTTACAAGATGCGGATGAGTACATGATGAGACTTCAATAGATAAATATAGTGATTTGTCGGAGAGATTTAAATCAATGAGCAACGGGGTTGCTGGTACGTCTGCTGGTAATATAGTGGAATAGAAAAGAATTTTCCGGTATCGAAAGGGTAATCGTATATATCAGGATTATAGTAAGGCTACTTCGAATGAAAATTCGAAGTTGACTTGCTGGAGCTGTGACCAAATTGGCTAATTTGGAAAGAGATTGCAAAGTTATTTCCGGTAATAATAACGCTAAAGGAATTAGCACAGCTATGTGTTAAATGTTTACTCAGTTTTCGAGAGTTTTTAAGATGCATAATTATATGCATAAATCTTTCTTCTCGTAGATGAAGTGCGGTTGGTTCATCTTCTTTATTGAGGTGTTTTCAAGAATCACAAAAGGTTTGAACGCAGATTGTAATTGTCAAGATACAAATGAGGTTTAAGATGAAATCAAGTGGCAAACTTGAAGAATTGTTTAGTTTCATATGTTATAATCAATATTTTAATTCATTTTAATTGTCCAATGTTATTAGTCCACAGTCGATAGTCCACAGTAACAGCCCAATAATTCATATATAGTTTAATATATAATATTCGAATTAATTAATACGTATCGTGACCCGTGTACATGTCTCAGACTCGATCACAACTCAAAGTATATATATTATTATAGAATCAACCTCAACCCTGTATAGAGAACTCGATCATTACTGCATATAGAGTGTCTATGGTTATTCCAAATAATATATATATATATATATATATATATATATATATATATATATATATATATATATATATATATATATATATATATATATGCGTCGATATGATATGTCAAAACCTTGTATACGTGTCCCGATATTTAAAGTGCGTAAAATAAATACAGAAAATTAAATGACGATAAATAAAATGCGTAAAGTAAATAACAGAAATTAAATGACGATAAATAAAATTGCGAGAATTAAAATTGCGATAAAAAATTGTGATAAATAAATGTAATACGGAATTAACAGTTAACTAGGAACAGTTAGCTAGGATTTTGTTAGCGTGAATTCTTAACAAAATTCCTCATAGTTAATTTGTCTGTTTCTAACAAATTTTATTTTGTCAAATGTTTTCTTCATTATGCCACTTGTTGGATTCTGATAGTTCAAAATCCAAATATGAAATTGAATGAAAATGGTTATTCTACGGTGAACGGATACGTATATCTGTAAATGTAAGTAGAATAGTAATTGATCGTTGAATCAGATTCGAAGAATATACAGTGTAACTTATTAGTGTGAAATCTTAAATATTCCTCGGGTATTACCTACCCGTTAAAATATTTTTACCATTAACTGTTTGTACAAAAGAATTTTCAATTACAATCTTTATGAAAATATATATACATGTATATTTTCTTCAGATGTAATCATGGATTTAATGAGTAGATATAATATTAACTCATTTGATTTACCTTTAGAACTAGAATACATAATCTCTAAAACATTAGAGATTACATAATCATCATGAAGAACGAAGATAAGCGACGTAGAATAAGATGTAGAGTGAAGATTATGCTCGAGGTATAGATTGCGATGTTGAAGCGTGTGATGTTGAGGCTTATGTTATTGGTGGTACTAGTATTGATGTTGATGCTGGTGATGTTGCTGAAGCTGGTAAATTTTGCACCATATTCTCCAAATTGATTTACTCGAGCGTGAAGTTCGTTGACTTCTTCTATTATTCTGGAATGATTGTCGGTTAGAACGAGCGGATGAATAAGCTTTAGAATTATGGATAGAATATAATCGTATCGAACTACTCTGGAAATGAGGCTGAAAATGGTGTTTTAGATAGATTCACCGGTAAGTTCTACATGTTCTTCGCTAAGAGGGCAATTTGGTTGGTGGAAATAATCGCCGTCTTCGCGTCTCCATTGATTAAGTCGACTACGAACTCATTATATGAATTGGGGATGGATGATTGGATGATTCATTCTGGTGACACCGTTTTCGGAGCTTAGGTGAATATTCATGTCGGAATAACTGTCGGACGGAATAGCTATCGAAATTTGAGGGACTCGAACTGGTTGAGGGATTCAACTCGTACGATCAGATGAAGGATTTTCGATAAGAAATAGATTATAGGATGTAGATTAGTACCCTGCAATACATAATTTACATATGCATATATAATACTAAAATCCCATAAGTTACGGAGGAATCTACGGAAGCTGTCAGGCAAAGGTAACAATAACAGATACGTTAAGATATGAATTTATCTATACACTATCTATGCAATAGAGGCAGTAAGACATGTCTAGACTAAGAATAATGAGTAGGTAATTTCCTAAGGATGATAAGTAGATGATTTTCGACAAAAATGATAAGCAAAACTTTTGACACGCAGACACGGTCGAAGTCCAGACTCACTAATGTATCTTAACAACTGTCAGTTAGACACACTAATGCAAGACCTGGTTCGCTAAGACCACCGCTCCGATACCAACTGAAATGACCCGTCCTAATCTATCTGGACGAAGTCTTCAACAGTTGGTCCCATTGCGAGGTTCTGACCTCTATATGCCATGAACGACTCCATGTAATATGAGCAAATGCACAGCTGAAGATTTCTTTCATACCTGAGAATAAACATGCTTTAAAGTGTCAACCAAAAGGTTGGTGAGTTCAAAAGTTTATCATAAAACAATAAAATTCATCATTTTGATAGACCACAAGATTTAAATCCTGCATGGTACAAATGGGCCCGAATCCTATACCCACCTGTAATGTACATGCGATATCTTTTAAATACAGTACATCTTTCTCGTGTACGCAACCATTTTTCATAAATCTTAGTAACCGTACACATATCTCGTGTACAAAATATCATACACATAACCTGTGTATAAAAATAATTCTCTCGATACATAACATTCACTTCAATTGGTGGCAATTATCATGTCCACATAATTCAATGGTGGCAATTATCATGTCCACATAATTCAATGGTGGCAATTATCATGTCCACATAATTAAATGGTGGCAATTATCATGTCCACATAATTCAATAATAATCCGCAGAACTTCTGTCTGCATAATAATTCATTCGAGGAATGTTTTGCTTGTGTCTATCTCGTCAAACATTTATAAAAGCATTTCATGTATTCACAGTTCAAAATATATTTCAAAAGCATTTAATAAAGCAGTTGTGAAAACAGTGCATGTATTCTCAGTCCCAAAAATGTAAAGAGTAAAAGGGAGCAAATGAAACTCACTATCCAATATTTTGTAGTAAAAATATTCACACGACGGAACTGAACAAGTGCAAGGTTGGCCTCGGATTCACGAACCTATAACATTTGTATATATATTAAAATAGATAATCGTAATTAAACAAATTTATATAGATTATTATTAATAATATACTTGTTATATTATATGTTACTTAATATATTCATTTTTATACATTTTAATTAATTATTATTTATATCATCCATTATAACTTTTTAAAGTTTATAATAAGATTTATATTAAAGTCTATATATGATAAAATTATATATTTTTATATTAGTTGATATCTTTTATTTATAATTTAATTAATATCATATAATAATAATAATAATAATAATAATAATAATAATAATAATAATAATAATAATAATAATAATAATAATAATAATAATAATAAATAGATAAATAACTACCTCAAGGAAGTAGCCCTAAAAATAATGCCCAAGTCCGGGTTTGAACCCGCGATGTCCCGCTAACCCTGATAACAACCTCAACCCTTCGTCCATTCATATTCTTCTGAATTAAATCGTGATCCAATTATATAAAACTCGTTATATATGTTTCTATTTCTTCTTCATTGACTTAACCTAACCGTCATCCTCATCGAGATCATATTGATCATCATCCATAAATTATATGATCAATAACAACTTCTCATCATCTTAATACCTATCATGATTATAACTTAATCATTTCATTATCATCATCGTGATCATCATCATTACTACTATTTATCTTCGGTTACCATAATCACATCATAATTATCATCATATGTTCATCACCATTTTCGTTACATCTAAGTATCATCATATCATCGTCGTACTATTACCCTTAACATCTTGTTATCATGATCATATCCATAATCATCATTCTACCCGAATCCTAAATATCATCATTATCTAGCTATCAATCAATCTTAATCTTCATAAACATAAACGTGATCATCATTATTATGTCATTATCGACATAATCACAGTATCGTTATTTAACACAATCACTCCTATATCATCTTCAAATATAACGAGCATCATCACCATTTTCCCTTGTACTCCCTCCGTATAAATAAAAAAATTATGTTCTGCTGCAAAACATATCGTAATGATCTTATCCCAATATTCATCGGCCCAAATAAGTATCTCCATTTGCAACATAGTTTACGGCCCACATAAGAAAGGATCTCGGCCTAAAACACTACACAACCCGTTTCAAAATATGTTCCATAACTTAATGAGTGGTGAGGTTATTGAGCTGGCAATTTTTAACAGAAGGTATAGCATGCAATTAAAATATCACAAGTGGGTTATTTATTTTGGTGGGTGTCGGCCACAAGGGAAAAGTAAAGGAAGTGCCATCATCAACATTATTTATTTAATCCCTTCAATTGTAGATGATTTAACGAAGAGGAAAAAAAATATATATATCGCAGTTTTCATCTTCTCATTCATCTTAAAACAATAATAATTATAGGTTTAATTCGAGTTTCTACAGAATATAGAAATCAGCAGGTGCAGTAGTTTTGAGGGTGTGAATGGTGCCGGTTGATCAATTAAGATGAAAAGGAAAATGTAGTAGCACAACTGCATTAGTTCGAGTAGACATAAAATAGCAGGGTTTGGTGGTCTGTGGCTGTTTTGGTTTAGCAACTGGACAAAAAATATGTAGTGTAGCAACAGTGGTTTCGAAGGTAATGGGTTTTGTGGTATTTGTTTCAATTTGTTTGAGAAAAAAAATAAAGTCAAAGTATACAACATCCTAAATAATAGCAGATGTCGATTTAACTAGTTTCTTGGTGGTGGTGTTTCAAGGTGGTAGTGTGGTGTGGATAATTCGAAACAGATACATGGGAAGGTGCAGCAGCAATACGTAAAGTGTTGAGGAGTGGTGGCGGTTGGTTATGGTTATGGAGGTGATGGTTTGTGATAACAAAAAGAAAACAAACAAGGCATTAAGTTGCTCAACACAATGGTCTCGGTTTGTTTGTGGAAGTTGGTTTTGGTTAGTGAAATAGAAGTGCAGGTGATCGATGGTTTGGTTGGGTTCAACAGGAACATATCTGCTTAAAAGATGATAGTAGTTAATATAATTAATATAGATAATGACAGTGGAAGATTTGAGGATTTTTATCAACAACAATTGAGTGACTTGATTGTCATATACTGTATTTGTGTTGACAAAAGAAATCGAATAAGAATGAAGCCAGGAGGAAAAAATCAAACTGGATAATGACCTGTAATAACATATTTCATTCTGTATTGAGAACGACCCTTTTTAATTTATTAGACAAGAAGGACAAGTAAATAAAATGAGATGTTGATGTTCAATTGGATTTGGTTCTATCTATAATATTCGATTCTGTAATATTAATTAGGCTAAAATAAAATACCGTAATATAAAACTAAAATACTAATAATAATGATATTACAATTAATAAAACAAATTATGTGTATCAATTTTTGATATTATTATTTATATTAACTATAATAATGAAGGTAATAATATTAATGTAATTACATTTTAACTTTGTAATTACATATATTAATAATACAATTTAATTATGTAATAATTATATAATAATAACATACATTTAATATTTAATATTTATCTCTGATTATATTCATAAAATAAACTATTATAACCTTCTATATATAATACATATTATTTATTTTACAATATTCATATGAATAACGGTGTATGGAAAATTTATATATATATATTACACGTAGTAAACTACTATTGTTACTATAATTATTGGTTATTAACCTCGTTAATAAAACGAGTAATTCTAAATATTGTATTCAAAGATTTATATTAAAATACAATATATATATATATATATATACACACACATATCTATTTACAATTAATTGTTCGTTAATCGTCGGGAATGGTCGAAGGTCAATTGAATATATGAAACAGTTCAGAAATTTTAAGATTCAACATTACAGACTTTGCTTATCGTGTCGAAATCATATAAAGATCAAGTTTAAATTTGGTCAAAAATTGCCGGGTCATCACAGTACCTACCTGTTAAAGAAATTTCGTCCAGAAATTTGAGTGAAGTGGTCATGGCTAACAATAAAAATGTTTTCATGGCGAATATGAGTTGATAAATTGAGTTTATCATCATTGAGTAATATGGATAAAAATAACTCGATTATTTGAAGAATACGAATGAAGCTATCACCAAAGAGTGAAATAGGAAAGTAAATATTCATCTTAACTTTTGACAGAGTCAGGGTTGAATTTAGAAAATATGGTGCGTCATAGCTTTTGATGTAAAGGGTTGAATTCCGGAATTTAAGGAATTTAAGGAAAATCCTCGAAATCTAAAAGATTTGATTCTCCTGCGAATAAGGAAGTTTAGATTTCTATAATTAAATGCGGTGATCTGTCTCGATTACTCTGTCTGATATTTCCAATATAAATTAAGCTCTTTCGTTCCATTTTTCTCACCATTCCAATACTTTGTTTCTTAGTTCATACATCCAAAAGATTGTGAAAATGCTTAATCCAGTTCTGATTCTTGTCCTTATCCTTACTTTTTCAACAATCATTCTCCTTTTCCAACTTCCACCGAAGGAATCTGCTTTCTTCTACTTCGCACTTGGGGTTATAGTGTTTCTAATTTTCCCGTCTCTTTATGTTGTGTTAAACATTGATATACACGGTTTGTAATTTCTACATTGTTGTTGGGTTTTATATCTTTCCTTTTTATTTCGATGTCCCCGCTTCCATCTTCTATAATCATCGTCATTCACAGTTAATGATCTCTCTTTTTGCTGCAATTTATACCCCCTTTCTATTTCGGAGCCTATTGCTTTTGTTTTCTTTTCGCAAATAATGGTCCAGAATTCATAGGTATGGAGTTTTGAATGAACTTAATGTTCTAAACGAGAATGAACGTAATAGCACGATTTGATTTGTCAAATTACCAGAATCACTGAGAATAGAACTATCAAGAATATATTTTCTTGATATGTTCAGAAGTTAATCAAAATGAAAGAGTTATGTAACATGACCCATGATGACGTTATAATCTGTGAATCATCATGTTCCATTTAGAAACTCAGCATGACTTACTGTAATATAATCACGTTGATCAAGTGTCATTATATTATACTAACTCATGCATTAGTTCCCAACATTACTTCAATAACATTCATATTTTAAATTCGAAAGTTTACAGAATATAGAAACTAACAGTTTCTATATGATGTAACACTGATAGCGCGAAGAGATTAATGGTTTCAGATAAGAATAGTTATGACAATATCTTCATAAATATGGAGGATATTTATAATGAAATATACGATAATATCTTTGAATATCTAAGATCAGAGGATGATGTAGACTATTGTCCGCAAGGGTTTAGAGTAAGGAGCAAGATATTTGCTAAAGACTTTAGCAGGCATTGAATCTTTTGGATTCTTTGAAGTCAAACTTATTCTTTGTGATTTGTCCACGGTTTCCTTCATAGTTTCGCATAATCCGCTTTTCGGTACTAAATTTTCTATTGAGTGTTTCCAATACTCCATTCTTTATCATCAAACTTTCGACGGTTAAGGTCATGTACAGTTTTTGCTGCTGTATTCAGCTTTTTCAGAATTTGTGAGATTGATTTGTAGACTGGGTGCTTTTTAGAATGGAAAATCATAATTCTAAGAGGTGAATGTTATATGTATACATATAACCGTTGTTGTAGATATGCTGTGAGTTTTTAAAGTACTGATTACTGATTATCAGTAATTGGTATGGCAATTCTTGTTACAAGATGCGGACGAGTACATGATGAGACTTCAATAGATAAATATAGTGATTTGTCGGAGAGATTTAAATCAAGGAGAAATGGGGTTGCTGGTACGTCTGCTTGTAATATAGTGGAATATAAAAGAATTTTACGGTATCGAAAGGGTAATCGTATATATCAGGATTATAGTAAGGCTACTTCGAATGAAAATCGAAGTTGACTTGCTGGAGCTGTGACCAAATTGGCAAATTTGGAAAGAGATTGTAAAGTTATTTCCGGTAATAATAACGCTAAAGGAATTAGCACAGCTATGTGTTAAACGTTTACTCAGTTTCCGAGAGTTTTTAAGGTGCATAACTATATGCATAAATCTTTCTTCTCGTAGATGAAGTGCGGTTGGTTCATCTTCTTTATTGAGGTGCTTTCAAGAATCACAAAAGGTTTGAACGCAGATTGTAATCGTCAAGATACAAATGAGGTTTAAGATGAAATCAAGTGGCAAACTTGAAAAATTGTTTAGTTTCATATGTTATAATCAATATTTTAATTCATTTTAATTGTCCAATGTTATTAGTCCACAGTCGATAGTCCACTGTAACAGCCCAATAATTCATATATAGTTTAATATATAATATTCGAATTAATTAATACGTATCGTGACCCGTGTACATGTCTCAGACTCGATCACAACTCAAAGTATATATATTATTATAGAATCAACCTCAACCCTGTATAGAGAACTCGATCATTACTGCATATAGAGTGTCTATGGTTATTCCAAATAATATATATATATATATATATATATATATGCGTCGATATGATATGTCAAAACCTTGTATACGTGTCCCGATATTTAAAGTGCGTAAAATAAATACAGAAAATTAAATGACGATAAATAAAATGTGTAAAGTAAATAACAGAAATTAAATGATGATAAATAAAATTGCGAGAATTAAAATTGCGATAATAAATTGCAATAAATAAATGTAATACGAAATTAACAGTTAACTCGGAACAGTTAGCTAGGATTTTGTTAGCGTGAATTCTTAACAAAATTCCTCATAGTTAATTTGTCTGTTTCTAACAAATTTTATTTTGTCAAATGTTTTCTTCATTATGCCACTTGTCGGATTCTGATAGGTCAAAATCCAAATATGAAATTGAATGAAAATGGTTATTCTACGGTGAACGGATACGTATATCTGTGAATGTAAGTAGAATAGTAATTGACCGATGAATCAGATTCGAAGAATATACAGTGTAACTTATTAATGTGAAATCTTAAATATTCCTCGGGTATTACCTACCCGTTAAAATATTTTTACCATTAACAGTTTGTACAAAAGAATTTTCAATTACAATCTTTATGAAAATATATATACATGTATATTTTCTTCAGATGTAATCATGGATTTAATGAGTAGATATAATATTAACTCATTTGATTTACCTTTAGAACTAGAATACATAATCTCTAAAACATTAGAGATTACATAATCATCATGAAGAATGAAGATAACCGACGTAGAACAAGATTAGAGCGAAGATTATGCTCGTGGTATAGATTGAGATGTTGAAGCGTGTGATGTTAAGGCTTATGTTATTGGTGGTACTGGTATTGATGTTGGTGCTAGTGATGTTGCTGAAGCTGGTAAATTTTGCACCATATTCTCCAAATTGATTTACTCGAGCGCGAAGTTCGTTGACTTCTTCTATTATTCCGGAATGATTGTCGGTTAGAACGAGCGGATGAATAAGCTTTAGAATTGTGGATAGAATATAATCGTGTCGAACTACTCTGGAAATGAGGCTGAAAATGGTGTTTCAGATAGATTCGCCGATAAGTGCTACATGTTCTTCGCTAAGAGGGCAATTTGGTTGGTGGAAAGGATCGCCGTCTTCGCGTCTCCATTGATTAAGTCGACTACGAACTCATTATATGAATTGGGGATGGATTATTGGTTGATTCATTCTAGTGACACCGTTTTCGGAGCTTAGGTGAATATTCATGTCGGAATAACTGTCGAAATAACTATCGAAATAGCTATCGAAATCTGAGGGACTCGAACTGGTTGAGGAATTCATCTCGTACGATCAGATGAAGGATTTTCAATAAGAAATAGATTATAGGATGTAGATTAGTACCCTGCAATACATAATTTACATATGCATATATAATACTAAAATCCCATAAGTTACGGAGGAATCTACAGAAGCTGTCAGGCAAAGGTAACAATAACAGATACGTTAAGATATGAATTTATCTATACACTGACTATGCAATAGAGGCAGTAAGACATGTCTAGACTAAGAATAATGAGTAGGTAATTTCCTAAGGATGATAAGCAGATGATTTTCGACAAAAATGATAAGCAAAACTTTTGACATGCAGACACGGTCGAAGTCCAGACTCACTAATGCATCTAAACAACTATGAGTTAGACACACTAATGCAAGACCTGGTTCGCTAAGACCACCGCTCTGATGCCAACTGAAATGACCCGTCCTAATCCATCTGGACGAAGTCTTCAACAGTTGGTCCCATTGCGAGGCTCTGACCTCTATATGCCATGAACGACTCCATGTAATATGAGCAAATGCACAGCGAAACCTGAGAATAAACATGCTTTAAAGTTTCAACTAAAAGGTTGGTGAATTCATAAGTTTATCATAAAACAATAAAATTCATCATTTTAATAGACCACAAGATTTAAATCCTGCATGGTACAAATGGGCCCGAATCCTATACCCACCTGTAATGTACATGCGATATCTTTTAAATACAGTACACATTTCTCGTGTACGCAACCATTCTTCATAAATCTTAGTAACCGTACACATATCTCGTGTACAAAATATCATACACATAACCTGTGTATAAAAATCATTCTCTCGATACATAACATTCACTTCAATTGGTAGCAATTATCATGTCCACATAATTCAATGGTGGCAATTATCATGTCCACATAATTCAATGGTGGCAATTATCATGTCCACATAATTCAATAATAATCCGCAGAACTTCTGCCTGCATAATAATTTATTCGAGGAATGTTTTGCTTGTGTCTATCTCGTCAAACATTTATAAAAGCATTTCATGTATTCGTAGTTCAAAATATATTTCAAAAGCATTTAATAAAGCAGTTGTAAAAACAGTGCATGTATTCTCAGTCCCAAAAATGTAAAGAGTAAAAGAAAGCAAATGAAACTCACTATTCAATATTTTGTAGTAAAAATATTCTCACGACGGAACTGAACAAGTGCAAGGTTGGCCTCGGATTCACGAACCTATATCATTTGTATATATATTAAAATATATAATTGTAATTAAACAAATTTATATAGATTATTATTAATAATATACTTGTTATATTATATGTTACTTAATATAATCATTTTTATACATTTTAATTAATTATTATTTATATCATCCATTATAACTTTTTATTGTTAATAATAAGATTTATATTAAAGTCTATATATGATAAAATTATATATTTTTATATTAGTTGATATCTTTTATTTATAATTTAATTAATATCATATAATAATAATAATAATAATAATAATAATAATAATAATAATAATAATAATAATAATAATAATAATAATAATAATAATAATAATAATAATAATAATAATAATAATAATAATAATAATAATAATAAATAGATAAATAACTACCTCAACGAAGTAGCCCTAAAAATAATGCTCAAGTCCGGGTTTGAACCCGCTAACCCTGATAACAACCTCAACCCTTCGTCCATTCATATTCTTCTGAATTAAATCGTGATCCAATTATATAAAACTCGTTATATATGTTTCTATTTCTTCTTCATTGACTTAACCTAACCGGCATCCTCATCGAGATCATATTGATCATCATCCATAAATTATATGATCATTAACAACTTCTCATCATCTTAATACCTATCATGATTATAACTTAATCATTTCATTATCATCATCGTGATCATCATCATTACTACTATTTATCTTCGGTTACCATAATCACATCATAATTATCATCATATGTTCATCACCATTTTCGTTACATCTAAGTATCATCATATCGTCGTCGTACTATTACCCTTAACATCTTGTTATCATGATCATATCCATAATCATCATTCTACCCGAATCCTAAATATCATCATTATCTAGCTATCAATCAATCTTAATCGTCATAAACATAAACGTGATCATCATCATTATGTCATTATCGACATAATCACAGTATCGTTATTTAACACAATCACTCCTATATCATCTTCAAATATAACGAGCATCATCACCATTTTCCCTTGTACTCCCTCTATATAAATAAAAAAATTATGTTCTGCTGCAAAACAGATCGTAATGATCTTATCCCAATCTTCTCGATTCAAAAAATTCGCTGGAAAATTCAAATCAAGATGGAGTGGTGATATGTCAAAAGTGTGTGCAGTAGTGCTTAATCTTTTATTTCAACTTTTAAATTTATAAAACCTTTATTTAATACACTTTAACACCCTAACGAGCAACAAAACCCGATCAGATGTAGTATTTTAGGTTATCGTCCCAAGGGAGTGTAGATGCGTTATAAGTTGTTTTATTCTTTAGTCTAACACTTATTAAAGAATTAGAAACATATATTTATGTTTTTGGTTGTTGTTTAGATTTTGAATATTATCTCTTAGGAAATAGATAAATGAAGGTACATTCTTAATGAATTGAATAACAAAATAATAAGTGCAAGAAATAAAGATTAAAATAAACAATTATAAATAAAAGCAGTTACATGGACAATTAACTTGTACGGGAATTATATTAGGCAAGATTCATAACTTATATTATCAAATAGTAAGATATTAATCATAGACCAACTATTATCCCTTAACAGGCTAAGCTAAGTATTGCATATCATTCAATAGACAGGACTTAAAGCATATGCTAGACATGTGATGTACATAACTAACATCCCAATTCTTCATATTTAATTCAATTACATGATACATATTAATCTTGTGATGAGAGTCAACATGCAAATAGACGGACAAATTATATAAGCTATTAAACACCAAGTAGATCAACTCAAGTTACTAGCTAAAAGTCAATTACTACTAAGTTCTCATTCAATCATTAATTAAAAAATCCAAACAAAGGATCTTCGATTATGCCTAACAATATTAAACTCTATTATATCAGCGTAATTCAAATCAAACAAGTTTATTACTATTATGTTGTTTAACCTAGTTGCATACAATTCTATTTAATAAGGTTGATGGACTAGATCTAAACAAGTAGCATGAATCGAATAATAGATCATCGGATTAAGTACTAATCAATCCTAAATCATTTTATCTAATCATTAAGCATATCAAACAAGTATATTAAAGTATAACAGATTCAAAATAGTTCAAATATCATCACAGAAGCTCGAATATACAGATCTAGAAAAGAACCAGAAACTGTATAGATTTAAGTACGAAGCTGGCGGCTTTGTTCCAATCAAGCCTGCGGCTTGGTCTGGTGAAGCCGACGGCTTCATCTAATTCTCAGACGAAATTTAGTTTTCATCCAAGTAACCACTACGAACGTTTAGTTAATAGTGGAAGACTAACAGAAACAATTAAAATAAATAAAGTAGAATAAATGGTAAAGTAAAGATAGGATCATACCTTAAAAAGGTAGATGAAATAAACTTGGATTAAAAACTTGTATAATCTTGATTACAATAGAAGTAAACCTGATCTAAGGGTTTTAGAGAAAACCCTAAAAAAACAAAACTGTATTGAAAGTGTTGTATTGTACATTGAAAACTGAAACAGGAGCCCTCTATTTATACTTTTTAGAAACGGTGGACAAGCAGGCGGCTTCAGAGGGAAGCCGGCGGTTTCCTTGGGTCGGTGACTCCTTCTGCAAGTTTAACTTGATCCCCAAGCACAAAACGCATAACCGTCCTAGTCAAGCCGGCGGCTTCAAAGATCTGGCAAGCTTTTTGATTTCGTTTCCATTTTTACTTCAACTTGGTCGACAAGTTGAGAAACCGTGTAACTTAGGCCGGCGGCTTCAGTATGAAGCCGTCGGCTTTAGCTGAATTTTGCTTGGTCAACAAGTTCATCAAATTCTGCGATCAATTCTAGAACATTCTAGCATATTCTCCTCAAGTCGGCGGCTTCCTTGTATCCAGGCCGGCAACTTCATAGGCTTTTCTACAGTTTTCCTTGTTTTTGATCCTGTTTGATACATAACTTCGATAAAATCATTAGAATTACCTTTTTCCTAATTTTACCCATTTTAGTGTGTTTTAGGATTAAAATGACTTTAAAATGATAATATAACTCCTTAAAATGATATAAAAAAATGTATAATTTAGGAGTTATCAAATTCCCCATACTTAAACCTTTACTTATCCTTAAGTAAACCTTATAAATCATATTACTTTTAATGGGTATAAAGTTGAGGTAAACTGCAAAGTCAAAAATATGTCTTAATAAGAAGTTAATTTTTTTATTATTTGTAAGAACTAGTCTGAACCAGACCAAGGATTACAAGCAGTCCTAATGTTTATTAAGTCAAATTTATACAATTTGGTCATCATTGGACTCTTTTATTTTCTAACTAGAGCTTTTTATAAGTGTGTGGTTCTCATTGAAACTCTTTTTTTTTCGCTTTCATCACTCTTATTGGCGGTCTCTTTTGCTTTTCATTTCTTTTGCTTTCATGCTTAGCATTTGGCAATTTTCTAAGTTGACCCTTATTTGGGAATCTTTTGATGCCTCAGTGGTCCATGCTTATTATGCCATATGGTAGTGGCTATAAGTTTACAATCGTTTCACAATTTTTGGCTTTTACTTCCTATCTTAAACAAGTAATCCAATCTCGAAATAGAGAGTAGTCTTATTATTAATTTAAGATTAAGCCAGTAAAAAGACATAAGTTTGACTAAGAATTTATACTTCCTAAATTTTTTTTTTTAATTTGTACCCATTTTTCAACTTTTTTCAAATTTTTTTGGAAAAATTGTATCTTTTTTAAACTTTTAAGTGATTAATCACTTCCCTCCCCACATTTAATTTATGCAATATCCTCATTGCATTTATAATTAAAAATACTACTAAATGAAAGACATAATTTAAAATAAGAGAAAGAGTGATGTTACTTGATTGTAGGATCATAGAATGATTGCGGAACACTTTGCGGACTTCTTTTGAATTGAATATAAACAACTTGACAAGATTTTGTTAAACAATGCAAAATATAACACAAAAATAACATTTTATTAATAACTTTTATCACTTAAACATTTTAACACTTAGGAGCTATGTTGCTCTTACATTCATAATTAAATAAATAAAAAAAACATAATCCTAATAAACATATAGGGATAGGTAGTTTTGATTATAGTTTTGGTTGCGCGACTCATTCTTTTGACGGGATCACTCCTTAGGCTTATTTTCCCCACACTTATTCTTCTCATACTTATTT